>NC_064819.1:162568792-162869458 GCF_024166365.1 Elephas maximus indicus
TCCATCCAGCATCTACTGAACCTTTACTATATGCCTGGCATGCAGAACCAAGGAAACACAAAAGATTCAGGTACTGATAGAGCCTTGATGGAACATCTGAGTTCCTAAATATTTAAATTTTCCAGTATTTGGAGAACATCTGTATCTCTTTCTTCTGTAGTTTCTGGCCCAAGATTGTCTTGGTGGGGATCTCCAGAGTAGAATTTCACAAATCCAGATCTGCATGACTTGTTCATTCCTTTAGGTTGTTTGGACACCAACTTGTGCTACACCTCACGTCTTTTACATAACACAACCTATTAATCCTAGGCTACAGTCCATGCTTAGGGTAGGTTGTACTTAGACTTTGACACTATGCTTTTAATTTTCTTAGAGATGCTGTGATAAAACCTTGCATTACTATAGGGTTGCCTCAGTTTAAAATCTCTTTGTCTGACGTTCTCAAGTATTTCTAAAGAAGCATGTGCTAACTTTGATTTTTTTGCTAATAAGGTAAAACTTCGCATTAAAATAATTTGAAATTCTATAGCCCGTGTTCCACAATTCTTTTCTTCATTAAAAATTTATATTTTGGGGTCTAAATTTTATGAGTAAACTATGAGTTAGGTATTGCTATGATACAAGGTTGGCAGTTGAGTAAAAACAATAAAACACCAGGTAACAGCCAATCAAATATCTGATTGAAATGTATCAGTCAGGGACATGTATGTTGTAATCATGGTTTTTGCAGTTGATTGCCACTGGCAGAAAAGGTTCCTGAGTGGTGCAAATTGCACTTAACTATTAAACTAAAGGCTGGCTGTGGAAGAAAGTCCTGGCGATCTGCCTCTGAAAAGATTACAGCCCAAAATTTCCTATGGAGAAGTTCTACCCTATAACACATTGAGTCACCATGAGTCGGACTCAATCTTCTACATCATCTTCTAATTGCATACTAGATTTAGGATTTCAGAAACTTGTTTGTGTCCTACCAAGCACAGTGCGATAAAGTAAGTGGATGCATATTTTGCATTCTCAATTGAATTGGGCAATGGATTAGGGGTTCTTTTTTTTTTTTTTTGGTTCAATGGCAACGAGTTTGTTTTCTTTTTTCGGCTTGTCCCAGAGAGGAGTAACCATCACCTGGTAACATGAGCTTGTATTTTTTAATGGCCAGTGAGAAATAGAAAAGCAGTCAGAAACAACCTGAGTAAAGTCAAGTCAGGACAAGTCTAGGGCATCTACTCAATAAAAGCTTGAAAAGTATTATTCCGTTTACCAATCCAGTAGATTCAGTACACTACTATCAAGGAAAGACCTGTATATAAGCAGAATAATTCAGCAAATATAACTATTTTCTAACTCCATTTTTTCAATATATTTTGCAGCAACATTCATAATTATTGATATATTTTAGGTTGTTTTAATGATTACTACAAAGCTTGCAGTGAGGGAAGGCAGGGAAAAGGGAGGAGACGAAGGTAATTTCTGGAATTAGAGGATTAAATAGCAGAAATAGCTTAGCGAAGCTTTCCTAAAAGTAAAGTGTACGTTAGTTTTAACTTGGCCCTGGCAATCATGATTATCAATGAAATAACCGTAAACCATTTTTGAAATCTATGTACATTTTCTATAAGAATTTTACATTAACAGTATGCCCTGTGGCATCACTGGCCTTTCCAGGACTTCAGCAAGCAAGTCCTCAGCTGAATGTTTCTGCTCCCATTATTTAAACATGTGGCAGATTTTTCTTTCTTCACCCTTGGTAATTTTCAGTGTGTGTGTGTGTGTGTGTGTGTGTGTATGCACGCACCCATGATCTGATAGGGCATTTGTGGTCTATGTTATTTGAACATTTAGAGTTACTTGTATCATTCCTGGAGCTCTTAATAGAAAACACACATCAAAAAAACCAAAACAACCAAACCCACTGCCCTTGAGTCAATTCTGACTCATAGTGATCCTAGAGGACAGAGTAGAATGGCTCCATGGGGTTTCCCAGGCTGTAAATCTTTACAGAAGCAGGCTGCCACATGGTGAGTCTGAACCGCCAGCCTTTTGGTTAGTAGCCGAGTGCTTTAACCACGGTACCATCAGGGCTCCTAAACACCTTAAGCTATATTAATAAATGCAAATGTTTACATCTTTTTGCAACATCTTGAAAGTGACATTTCATTTTAATAATGACAAAATTATGGACTTTATTTTTTAAATTTCTGGAAGTGATAGACCTTTCTACACCGGTCAGGGCCATCCAGAGATAAGCTGGCATTTCTGACACTATGGGTTCCATATCTCAGAGATATGTACCCTAGGAAACACAGAGTGCTTGATATTTGAACACTTTCACATGCCCTGGCTATTCTAATCCCAAAGAATGCTCAATTACAGCTTGTGAACAAGTTTTTATCAACATACTGCTTTTTTGAAATGTAAAATTAACAGAATAATTGTTTTAATTTATTATGATTGGTATTCTCAAAGTTAACTTCTTCTATTGGAATTGAACAAACTTAGTAATAAATACTGGGTTAAGTTTCCTCTGGTAAATAGCAATTTAAAAGATAAAAGGCCACTGAAAATTTGGAAATTAGAATTACTTAAAAATTTCTTTCACATAAAATTGCCTGATAAAAAGTTCCCTGTAGCTTCTAGAAGGAAAAGTCGAAGAACGTGAGCATGGTGCTCATCCAAACATGATCTGCCTCCATTTGCATGTTAGATTAAAGCTACTTGATTTGTCACAACCTTAAAATACTAAATTTGCATAAAAATCTTCCAATTAAACCTTACATAACGTTTTTTCAAGATTTCATACCTGATATGTAACTAGCACAGTACTGAGAATTCCCTCCTCATCCCAATTTATGGTTTTAAAAACAAAACAAGGAAAATATTTTTTCCATCTAACCTCATGCCTTCCTGGAACCAAGGATGTCATCAAAGAAACAGAAAACCACTTGCCAGTAGCTTGGGGAAGGAGATGGATTATACCAGCCAGTCTTTTCTCCCCTCTCCAGTTGGATCAACTTTTAATCAGATAAAGAAGAATCCCTATTGAAATTCTACGAGCAAAGAAAAATAAAGGTATAGAATTTTCAGCATTCACTTTCTTGTTGTTGTTAGGTGCTGTCAAGTCAGTTCTAACTCATAGCAACCGTAGGTATAACAGAACAAAGCACTGCCCAGCTCTGTGCCATCCTCACAATCCTTCCTATGTTTGGGTCCATTGTTCCAGCCATTGTGTCAACTCATCTTGTTCAGGGTCTTCCCCTTCCTCTACTTTACCAAGAATGACGTTCTTCTCCAGGGACTTGTCCCTGCTGACAACATGTCCAAAGTACATAAAACAAAGTCTCGTCATCCTTGCGTCCAAAGGAATATTCTGGCTGTACATCATCCAAGACGGGTGTGTTTTTTCTTCTGGTAAGAAGAAAGGGTATAAATTTTATTCAAAAAAAAAAGTATAAGAAATTTCTTATTCCTTTGTTTAAGCCATATTTAATCTGTTTTGAGCTCCTGCTGTGCCATCCCACAGAGGGATCATGAAGAGATGCTGGTCTTATCTAAGGCCAGATACACTGGGGAGCAGGTGGGGTGTATCTGAAATCCAAATGCTTTCTTTCATTTGCATTAATGGGGAAATCAGCTCTTGGCACACTCAGAAATGCCCTTCCAACATCACAGGCCCCTACTACCTCCAACTCCAGCCTTAAGAGATCTATTCTAATGCACTCTGGCTCTGGGAAAAGCTTCCAGACTCCAAAGGTTAAGCCTTCCAAAGTAATATCATATCCAGGATCCTAGATACAAGAGAGTAAACCAAGGCCCACCCACTTCTCAAGGACAGGAGTTTTGAATTTATAATATAAAGCTGGTCCATCTTCTGGGAAGGAGCCCTGGTGACACAACAGTTAAGGACTCAACAGCTAACGGAAAGATTGGTGGTTCAAGCCTACCCAGTGTCTCCAACTCCGGGGTAATAAAGACATGGTGATCTGCTCTGTAAAAATTGCAGCCTAGAAAACCCTGTGGGGCACTTCCACACTGTCACATGGGGTCACTATGAGTTGAAAATTGACTCATTGGCACCTAACAACCGTCTTCTTGGAATGGGGGAGAAAAAAAGACTTCCTCAGCAATGATGAAAAGTAGAAATTGCATGTTCTCAAGCTATTATCCTGTTAAAGTTCAATTATTTACTAATACACTCAATATTTAGAAATTGTCATTCACATGATGCTAAGAGCTGATGAATCAGTGGTGAACAAGACAGAGCTCTCATGGGATGTAGCGTCTAGACAAGAAGATTAAAATTGAGTAAGTAACTTCTGGATGCTGTGAAAGCACGCAGAACCTACTTAGTATCTATCCTCAAGATTTAAATCCCAAACCAAAAAACTGAAAAGAGGTAGTAAGGCCAAATCTTTCATTTCATCACTTGAAAAATTGTATATTTTTCTTAAACTTTTACCTCAAGTATCACCTTTCAACATTTGTAGAAGAACATCATGTTAAACCTAATTTTGCTATTGATTCAACTAATTTCTACCAATTTTGCTACTTATAAAATAAATATAAGTTTAGTTTAAATTATGATTAAAGATGGTTACTTATTAGATTTCAAGCATTGTGTCTTACCATTTACTTTTCATTTCTTCTCAGTAGTTTTATGAAAGAAAATACATATTCACTGCAGAATTTTTTTTTAATCTCCTTATCTTGCTCTCCTTCAAATCAGGTGAAAGGATAATTAAACAAAAACGAATATTTTATAATTAGCTTGTTAATACTTTATATAAGCTTATTTTTAGAAAATCCTTTAAATATTTTATTTAGATAATTTCTGCTCAGGCAAATGCTCCCGTCATATCAGAAGAACTATGCCATTGAAGAGAAATATAATAATTTGTTTTTGGTCTTGAGATATAAGAATTAATAGTATATGTGGAATAAATGTCCCCTCTAATCATTCATCTTTGCAATAATTGCTTATCGAATGATGATAATTGACAACTCTCTGTTCCCTTTGCTAGAGGCTGTTTTAGGGTTACTTTTCCTATAACCAAAACAAAAAAACAAAACCCATTGCTGTCGAGTCAATTCTGGCTCCTAACAGGGACATCAAAATCAGCAACAAACATTCGTAGAGCTCCTGCGGTATACAGTGGCTCCCTGGAACTAAGGATAGGTAGAGGGGCAGACATATTTGAATCTGCTTAATTGACTAACGAATGAGAGAGGGATTATATTTTATTTTAGAATAAGCCAGAAAGATAGCAATGGATGGTGTGGGTTTTTGTTGCTTACTTGGGAGGAAAGATGCTGATGATGTTCATATTCGGTGAGGTCAGATTAGGTTCTTGGAAAATTTGATAGGTAGGTACATATTTTTAGCCTTAGATTGTGAATTTTTGTGTCAAAGCTACTTATTTATTAAGATTTTGCTTAAATGGGTGAAAGAGTTTAGGTCAGTTCTTTCACATAAAGTTCTTAGCTCAAATATAAAGCAAAATGCATAGGTTTCAGCTTCATAAATTAGTGACATTGAACAGTTTCCACCCCTGCAACTCTGCTGTGAGGAATGCAGTGACAGAGTCTGTGCTGTGTTTGCCTATGAGATGATTTCCTTGAAATCCCATAATGAGTTGTTTTTGGCAGGATTAATGAGTATTATAATGGTAAATGGATGTTTGCAGCTCAGTTGTGTTCCATCACAGAGTAACATGGGGTTTCTGGTCCCTTGGAGGCCATAATTGGTGGCATTAATGCAGTTTTTAATTACACTTCTTGAAAAAAAAAATGAATTGGAACCAAAACAAAAGCTAAGTGATCATCTCTCTGCTGTTTCACATCGTATAAACAGAAGACCATTGCTGTCTTTAATGTCTATAATTTGAATCATTCTCTCTAGATAGAACATATGCAGTATATTTTTATAATGGTATTTCTTTAAAGACTACTTCTTTGCCTTTGTCTTTTTCTCATTCTTATGTACTGAAACAAGCTTTTATTATATTCATATATACAATATATGCACATGCAATGTGCATCTATATTACACATGGATATGAAATGTATACATGTTATAAGGGTATTCATATTATAAACATAGGTGAGGGCAAACATAAATTGATAGGCTTACTTCCTATATTTGTACCCCTACATTTGTTTTCTGATCCTCAGTGAGAATTGAGCAATATAAGTGTAATTAATTCCCAAAGCTGTATGAATGAACTAGAACACACTAAGCCATTTTTCTTTTTCTCCTTTCACACATATATGTGAGAAATTACTAATAGCTGCTGCTTCAGCATATCCCATCTTCACAGTATTATGTTTTTTTGTAATCTGTAGTGGCAAAGCCAACATTGATCTACTGGATAATATCTGCAAAGCTTAATATGGAAAAGAAAAATATTTCATATGGTGACATGGCATAAATATATAAAGACTTGAGTAATATAAAATAAAGAAAATCACAGTGTCAGCCATTTATTTCTATTTATAAGTTGCATCAACTGTGTTGGTTGGCTGTACATTTCCCTCCAGCAATAATAGAAATATTATTTAACTTTGCTATGTTTTTAATAACTTACAAGGCAAAATATTAGACCGTGATGAAC
Organism: Elephas maximus indicus; assembly: GCF_024166365.1. Lineage (NCBI taxonomy): Eukaryota > Metazoa > Chordata > Mammalia > Proboscidea > Elephantidae > Elephas > Elephas maximus. Next base: position 162,575,398 of record NC_064819.1, read on the forward strand.
TAAGTGGTTAGGGGAGATATGAGAGCTTGAGGTTAACTGATTGTTACCACTTTTATATTCTTACTGAAGTAAGTCAATGTAAAGGCTCTTCCTTATTCTTCATGGTCCGTTATGAAGATATTCTTGGTATCTGGGTTATCCTTGAGTAACAGTACGTGGAGCAGAAATGCATTTGGAGCAATGACAGACAATTAGATCTATGGAAAAAGTGCAAAAACTCAGGAGTCATGGAATTGCTTCTGCATTTACGTCTAAGTTTTGGTGAAACTTAAAGGACTTCACATTATCTTATAATTCCAGTATTTGTGAAAAGAAAGCCCCTTTCTCAACTCTGTGTATTTTACACTTACTATCCTGTGTCATGTCCACTCTTACCATCAGGTGAAATTCTTCACTGATTGGCTCAAATGAGGTGGTTCCAGGGCTTTCTGCAGTCTTGTAAAACTGTTGCATTTTCTATGTGGAATGAAATAAACAAACAAAAAGCAGATGAACAAGCAACCACCAAATACCTCCATGGTATTTAAAATAGGGATTTCAGAATTTGGGAAGTGTTGAGCAGTCTTCCAATGGCTGCAACTTTTTAACAACATCGCCTACCAGAGCACAAACCCCACCTTCGTTTGATGCGGCTCCATTCTCTCGCTGTTCATGATGATTGAGTGTGCTGAAGTTGCTTTGTTTTTTCTTTAGAAGAGTGATGATAGTGATTAATTCAGCTGATGCATCATTGTCCGTCCCCACGACGTTAGTAGCTTCCACAAAATGTCTTAAAATAACTAGACAGCATTTATACATATGAGAATTCTGTGTGCTTTTGCATATGATTGTTCTATCTAGATCTGATGCTGATCTTGTCAGCCATAGTATTGAAAAACACTGGAAATATGATCAAAATGTACATAAAATTAAATATGTAGATGTTTAATACCATATATATAGATAGATACAAAAAAAATTTTTTTTAGGTATGTATAAAAACATGCTTAAATATATATAGTTTAAAATTTCATTCAGTGTATTTCTAAAACTAGCAAAGTGAATATCTTACCCTCATTAAATGTTTTGTAATCCTTTAGTGATTTATCATAAAATGCATAACATAATCACTCGGTCTTATAATATTAATTAGTAATAATAATAATAACTAACGTTTCTTGAGCTCATTCTATGCCATGCATTCTGACATGCATTTTTTCCTCACATAATCCTTTAGAATAGGCACTGGTATTTCCTTTATGTATGGACAAAAAACGAGGCTCAGAGAGGTTGGGCTAATTCCCCAAGACAGGGCCTCGAACCACTTTGAAACGGTCAGTCATGGCTGACAAACTGAAATCAGAACAGACCTAAATTTTTACAAATTTGGGTGCTCTGGAACAATAACCAGAACAGGAAAAATTACAGGTCAAAGCCCTGGAAGGGAAAACTCGCGAGAGGCCTAGTGAGCCCTTTTAGAATCCTGATGTGTGAGCCTGGATTATTGCCAGGACTGTGGAGAGTAACACGCATTCAAAATAGTACTGTGGGCCGCCATCTTTCAGCAGGGCACTGGTGGTTTCTGTCTTTGCTCAAAGCATCCTATAAGCAAGAGGTTTGCTTGTTATGTAACACGTACACTTCCCTTGTTTTCCAAGAGAGAGATTAGGTTTTTAGCAGGGCTTCAACCTGTAATTCAAATATTAAAAATTTGAGTCTGTTCAGTTGCGTTTCCACGGCCATGACTGAAGCCGGAAGAACGAGTTCAAAGCCCTGCCCAAGATCACACATGCTTTGGCAGAGCAGGGACAGGAGCCCAGCACTCCATGACTCTAGTTTGGGTGCATCTAACCTCTATAATGCCCCTGGAGAGCGATAGAAACAATAGCAAAATCACAACAAAACTTTAGCTTTTTTTTTTTAGTAATACTGTTTACTTAAGTGAAATGCAGTAATAGACTTAAAAATCTTGAATATTAAGTGGATCTGAGAAATAACCTAATCCACATCATTTATTTTTGAGGTGAAGAAATGATATTTCACAGAGTTTGAATAGGTTCCGAAGCCAAAACAGTGATACAGCCATTGTCTTCTTTTCCATAGGCTCAGCCCACTGACACAAACACTCACAGGCCCTACCCTAATCCTTGTGTGGAAACTTTGTTTTTTTTGTGACTCACAGTGACCCTATGGGACAGAGTAGAACTGCCACCATGGGATTTCCAAAGACTACTGGTGGATTCACACTGCCTACCTTTTACTGAGCAGCTGAGCTCTTAACCTCTGTACCACCAGGGCTACAACTTTCAAGCTGGGCAAATTAGGAGTCTAAATTTAGCCCTTCCATTAACTGCTTATATAAGGATGGCTTAACACCTCTGTGTTTCAGTTTATTCACCTGCAACATCAAAATAATATTACCCTCACAGGTTTGTTGGAAAGCCTGGTGGCATAGTGGTTAAGTGCTACAGCTGCTAACCAAAGGGTTGGCAGTTCAAATCCACGAGGTGCTCCTTGGAAACTCTATGGGGCAGTTCTACTCTGTGCTACAGTGTCACTGAGTCAGAATCAGGTCGATGGCACTGGGTTTGGTCTTGTTTTTTGGTCACAGGTTTGTTATAAAAGTTAAATTAAGTGATTCATTTGAAACACTTGTCATGGATTGAATTGTGTCCCCCCAAAATATGTGTCAACTTGTTTAGGCCATGATTCCCAGTATTGTGTGGTTGTCCTCCATTTTGCGATTGTAATCTTATGTTAAAGAGGATTTGAGTGGGTTTGTAACACCTTTAGTAAGGTTACACCCCTGATCCAATGTAAAGGGAGGTTCCCTGGACTATGGCCTGCACAACCTTTTATCTTACAAGAGGTAAAAAGAAAGGGAAGCAAGCAGTGAGGGGGGACCTTATACCACCAAGAACACAGCACCTGGAACACAGTGCATCCTTTGGACCTGGGGTTCCTGAGCAGAGAAGCTCCTAGTCCAGGGAAAGATTGATGACAAGAACCTTCCTCCAGAGCTGACAGAGAAAGCCTTGCCCTGGAGCTAACACCCTGAATTTGGACTTCTAGCCTATTGGACTGTGAGAGAATAACCTTCTGTTTGTTAAAGCTATCTTCTTGTGGTATTTCTCTTACAGCAGCACGAGATAACTAAGACACTTGTCCACCCACAGTAAGCACTCAATAAATATGTATATTATTATTATTATGGGTGAATACAGCCTTTCCTTGGTATAGGTATTACACAATAGTTACCACAGTACAGCTATACCTGTTTTATTTTTCTTCTGTATATTCTTTTATTGTTGTAAAATATATGTAAAAAAATATGTACCACACCTTTTTCCAATTCAACATTTTTCAGCTATACAATTTGTTGTTAGGTGCTGTCAAGTCAGTAGCGACTCATAGTGATCCTGTGTACCACAGAACGAAACACTGCCCGGTCCTACGTCATCCTTACAATCATTGCTATGCTTGAGCCCGTTGTTGCTGCCACTGTGTCAATCCATCTAATTGACAGTCTTCCTCTTTTCTGCTGACCCTGTACTTTACCAAGCATGATGTCCTTCTCCAGGGACTGACCCCTCCTGACAACACATCCAAAGTATGTAAGACGCAGTCTCACCATCCTTGCTTCTAAGGAGCATTCTGGTTGTACTTCCTCCAAGAGAGATTTGTTCATTCTTTTGGCAGTCCATGTTATCTTCAATATTCTTCGCCAACACCACAATTTAAAGGTGTCAATTCTTCGGCTTTCCTTATTTGTTGTCCAGCTTTCACATGCATATGATGCGATTGAAAATACTACAGCTAGGGTTAGGCGCACCTGAGCCTTCAAGGTGACATCCTTGCTTTTCAATATTTTAAAGAGCTCCGTTGAAGCAGATTTGCCCAATGCAATGCGTCTTTTGATTTCTTGAAGCTGCTTCCATGGGTGTTGATTGTGGATCCAAGTAAAATGAAATTCTTGAAAACTTCAATCTTTTCTTCATTTCTCATAATGTGGCTTATTGGTCCAGATGTGAGAATTTTTGTTCTATGTTGAGGTATAATCCATACTGAAACTGTGGTCTTTGATCTTCATTAGTAAGAGCTTCAAGTCCTCTTCACTTTCAGCACGTAAGGTTGTGTCATCTGCATAACGCAGGCTCTTAATAAGTCTTCCTCTAAACCCGATGCCCCGTCCTTCACATAGTCCAGCTTCTCAAATTTTTTGATCAGCATACACATTGAATAGGCATCGTGAAAGAATACAACCCTGTTGCACACTTTTCCTGACTTTAAACCACTCAGTATCTCCTCACTCTGTCCGAACAACTGTCTCTTGATCTATGTACAGGTTCTTCAAGTGCACAATTAAGTGTTCTGGAATACCCATTCTTCACAATGTTGTCCATAATTTCTTTTGATCCACACAGTCAAAGGCCTTTGCATAGTCAATAAAACACAGCTAAGCATCCTTCTGGTATTCTCTGCTTTCAGCCAGGATCCATCGGACATCAGCAACGATATCCCTGGTTCCACATCCTCTTCTGAAACCGGCCTGAATTTCTGGCAGTTCCCTGTTGATATTCTGCTACAGCCACTTTTGAATGATCTTCAGCAAAATTTTGCTTGCATGTGATATTAATGATATTGTTCTATAATTTCCACATTTGGTCGGATCACCTTTCTTGGGAATAGGCATAAATTTGGATCTCTTCCAGTCAATTGGCCAGGTAACTCTCTTCCAAATTTCTTGGCATAGGCGAGTGAGCACTTCCAGTGCTGCATCAGTTTGCTGAAATAATTCAATTGATATTCCGTCGTTTTCTGGAGACTTGTTTTTTGCCAATGCCTTCAGAGCAGCTTGGACTTCTTCCTTCAGTACCTGATCATATGCTACCTCTTGAAGGGTTGAACGTTGACTAATTCTTTTCGGTATAATGACTCTGTATTCCTTCCATCTTCTTTTTGATGCTTCCTGCATCGTTTAATATTTTCCCCATGGAATCCTTCACTATTGCAACTCGAGGCTTGAATTTGTCCTTCAGTTCTTTCAGCTTGAGAAACGCCAAGCATGCTCTTCCGTTTTGGTTTCCTATGTCCGGCTCTTTGCACATGTCATTATAATACTTTACTTTGTTTTCTGGAGCTGCCCTTTGAAATTTTCTGTTCAGTTCTCTTCATCATTTCTACCTTTTCCTTTAAAAAAAAAAAATTAGGTGCTCAATATTTGAGGGCAAGTTTTAGAGTCTCCTCTGACATCCATCTTGGTCTTTTCTTTCTTTCCTGCCTTTTCAATGACTTCTTGCCTTCTTCATGTACGATGTCCTTAACGTCATTACACAACTCATCTGGTCTTCGGTCATTAGTGTTCATTGCATCAAATCTATTCTTGAGATAGTCTGTAAATTCAGGTGTGACATACTCAAGGTTGTATTTTGGCTCTCGTGGGCTTATTCTGATTTTCTTCAGTTTCAACTTGAACTCACTTATGAGCATTTGATGGTCTGTTCCACAATTGTCCCCGGCCTTGTTCTGACTGATGATATTGAGTTTTTCCACCCTCTCTTTGCACAGATGTAGTCAATTTGATTCCTGTGTATTCCATCCAGTGAGGTCCATGTGTATAGTCACCATTTATGGTGGTGAAAGAAGGTATTTGCAATGAAGAAGTCATTGGTCTTGCAAAATTCTATCATTGTATCTCCGGCATTGTTTCTATCACCAAGGGCATATTTTCCAGCTACCATTCCTTCTTCTTTGTTTCCAACTTTCACATTCCAATTACCAGTAATTATCAATGCATCTTGATTGCATGTTCGATCATTTTAAGACTGCAGCAGCTGATAAAAATCTTCTATTTTTCTCATCTTTGGCCCTAGTGGTGGGTAAGTAAATGTGAATAATAGTCGTATTAACTGGTCTTCCTTGTAGGCATATGGATATTATCCTATCACTGACAGCGTTGAAGTTTCAGGATAGATCTTGAAATGTTCTTTTTAACAATGAATGCAACACCATTCATCTTCAAGTTGTCATTTCCAGCATAGTAGACTATATGATTGTCTGATTCAAAGTGGCCAATACCAGTCCATTTCAGCTCACTAATGCCTAGGATATCAATGTTTATGTGTTCCATTTCATTTTTGACGATTTCCAATTTTCCTAGATTCATACTTTGTACATTCCACATTTTGATTGTTAATGGTTGTTTGTAGCTCTTTCATCTCATTTTGAGTCATGCCACATCAGCAAATGAAGGTCCTGAAAGCTTTACTCCATCCACGTCATTAAGGTTGATTCTACTTTGAGGAGGCAGCTCTTCCCCAGTCATCTCCTGAGTGCCTTCCAACCTGGGGAGCTCATCTTCCAGCAGTATATCAGACAATCTTCCACTGCTATTCATAAGGTTTTCATTGGCAAATGCTTTTCAGAAGTAGACTGCCAGGTCCTTCTAGTCTATTAGTCTGGAAGCTCAGCTGAAACCTCTCGTCCATGGGTGACCCTGCTGGTATCTGAAAACCAGTGGGATAGCTTCCAGCATCACAGCAACATGCAAGCCCCCACAATACGACAAACAGACAGAAATGTGGACAGCACTAAAGCAAAGGGAAGAATTGATGAAGTAAAAGAACTGAACACAAGATTTCAAAGGGCCGCTAGAGAAGACAAAGTAAAGTATTACAATGACATGTACAAACAGCTGGAGATAGAAAACCAAAAGGGAAGAACACCTTCAGCGTTTCTCAAGCTGAAAGAACTAAAGAACAAATTCAAGCCTCGAGTTGCAATGGTGAAGGATTCTATGGGGAAAATACTGAATGACTCAGGAAACATCAAAAGAAGATGGAAGGAATATACACACTCATTACACCAAAAAGAATTAGTCAATGCTCAACCATTTCAAGAGGTGACATATGATCAGGAACCGATGGTTCTGAAGGAAGAAGTCCAAGCTGCTCTGAAGGCATTGGCGAAAAACAAGGCTCCAGGAATTGATGGAATATCAGCTGGGATGTTTTAACAAACAGATGCAGCACTGGAGGTAGTCACTCGTCTATGCCAAGAAATGTGGAAGACAGCTTCCTGGCCAACTGACTGGAAGAGATCCATATTTATGCCTATCCCCAAGAAAGGCGATCCAACCGAATGTGGAAATTATAGAACAACATCATTAATATCACACGCAAGCAAAATTTTGCTGAAGATCATTCAAAAACTGCTGCAGCAGTATATCGACTGGAAACTGTCAGAAATTCAGGCCGGTTTCAGAAGAGGACGTGGAAACAGGGATATCGTTGCTGATGTCAGATGGATCCTGGCTGAAAGCAGAGAATACCAGAAGGATGTTTAGTTGTGTTTTATTGACTATGCAAAGGCCTTCGACTGTGTGGATCAGAAGAAATTATGGACAACATTGTGAACAATGGGTATTCCAGAACAGTTAATTGTGCTCATGACAAACCTTTACATAGATCAAGAAGCAGCTGTTCAGACAGAATAAGGGGATACTGATTGGTTTAAAATCAGGAAAGGTGTGCATCAGGGTTTTATTCTTTCACCATACCTATTCAGTCTGTATGCTGAACAAATAATCCGAGAAGCTGGACTATATGAAGAAGAACAGGGCATCGGGTTTAGAGGAAGACTTGTTAAGAGCCTGCATTATGCAGATGACACAACCTTGCTTGCTGAAAGTGAACAGGACTTGAAGCACTTACTAATGAAGATCAAAGACCACAGCCTTCAGTATGGATTGCACCTCAAAGTAAAGAAAATAAAAACCCTCACAACTGGACCAATGAGCAACATCATGATTAACGGAGAAAAGATCGAAGTTGTCAAGGATTTCATTTTACTTGGATCCGCAGTCAACAGCCATGGAAGCAGTAGTCAAGAAATAAAAAAACGCATTTTATTGGGTAAATCTGCTGCAAAGGACCTCTTCAAAGTGTTGAAGAGCAAAGATGTCACCCTGAAGACTAAGGGGCACCTGAGCCAAGCCATGGTATTTTCAATTGCATCATATGCATGTGAAAGGTGGACAATGAATAAGGAAGACTGAAGAAGAGTTGATGCCTTTGAATTGTGGTGTTGGCGAAGAATATTGAATATACCATGGACTGCCAAAAGAATGAACAAATCTATCTTGGAAGAAGTGCGGCCAGAATGCTCCTTAGAGGCAAGGATGGCGAGACTGTGTCTTACATACTTTGGACATGTTGTCAGGAGGGATCAGTTCCTGGAGAAGGACATCATGCTTGGCAGAGTACAGGGCCAGCGGAAAAAAAGGAAGACCTGCAATGAGGTGGATCGACACAGTTGCAACAATGAGCTCAAGCATAACAATGATTGTAAGGATGGCTCAGGACCGGGCATGTTTCGTTCTGTTGTGCATAGGGTAGCTATGAGTCGGAACCAACTCAACAGCACCTAACAACAACAACATACCTTGCAGGGCTGTTACAAGTATTAACAATGATATATGTAAAGGGCCTAGGATAAGACCTAGGATTTAGTAGGCACATAATAAATTGTAGCTTTCTTGTCCAAAGTATGTGTAAATCTTTAATAATAATGCTAATCTATCACTCACAACTTCAGTTGTACAAATTATGTATCTGTATTTTATAATCTAAGTGCATCATACTAGATTCAAGGAATTTAGTCAGAGCACGTATGCACTATTTAAAGGAAGAGATGATAATTGTTATTCTTTTAAATGTCATTATTTTGTTGGCTAATATTCAGAGTTCTTTGGGTTTATTTTAATTTACTTTTTTTAGAAAATGGAGGAAATTGCGTTCAAGAAAGTTAATTATTTTTTTTTAAAAGAGAAGTGGTAAGTTTCGTGACTTTTTTTCCGGGTGAAACACAAACACAAGCTACAGTTAAATGTACCTATAGAACCGATGATAAGAACATTGTATGGATTTTTTCTTAAATAAAGGAAATTTGTTTAATGTATAAAAGTGTATTTGAGGAGGTATAAAATTAAGGTCTAAAGTTTCACTTTTATTTATTTCTTAAAAGATTCATCTCTTTCAATTTATAAATGATGTTAATTTAAATGTATTTAGTTTAGTTTTAAAAGATCAGATTTTAGCATTATACACTTACTCATACAAGGTTGGTTTGTATATAATTTACAACCAGTACATTCTTGAGATACAATGACATTTTATATTTTATTTCATATTCGGACTAGGTACTAGACAAAACATGTGATTTTGGCTGATGTTTTGGATTGACTCCTGATATTGTATAGCCAATTATAATATAATGAATTCTAGAATCTAAAATATTATTTTCCTAAAGCCATTTACAACATTAGAATTTAAGACATGTGAACTTCAAAGTAGTCATTACATCATATGATTAAATTACAATAAATAGGGTCATGATTTTTTTTTTTTTTTTAACTGAACTACATTTTTTTTTTTAACTCACTAAGTAGTAGTATCTCATACTCAGAATTGACTGGACAGCAACAGGTTGAACAGGTTGAAGTAGTAGTATGAATATCATGAATCAAATATATTAAAAGAAACTAATTGAGTAAATTTTTTTTCATTAAATCTATTTAAAGTTTCCAAAGACCTTAATTTTTAGATAGCAGAATGCGTTAAGAAAATAGAGCTTGAACAGTTTTGAGGGATAATCTGAGATAATCCAGTCTTGGGAGTTTCATGTCCAAGTTGGGAATATAAATTTTGTATTAGAGTTTACAGGATATAGAATGTGGTCAAAGTTCTTTTCTTACTCTCCAAGGGAATGTTGGCCCTGGGCATAGGACTGGGCACATCCTGCATAATGAAAACCTTTAATAAATGTTTGTTGAGTGAATATTGAATTTTTTTTCATAATCAACTATGAGTTGGTGTGAATTTACTACATAAAAAAGGAAATGAATTCAGGCAGTTTGGAACTTTTAACAGACAGCTGTAGAAATTAAGATAATCTTGTGCTCTTGTTTCATTTGTTTCCCAGTTTAATATTCATAGTCTACAACCCTACTTAAATTCTCCATTTTCCCCTTGACTTTCATAGCTACCTGATTCTTAAAGGAATTAGGTTTTCATAGATAGATAGATAAATGATTTAATTAATCTACTTTAGGCCTTGTTATCTTTGAAAAGACTTCTCTTTGAAGAATAATGTCAGAAGAGTATTTGCTACAAAATTCAAGGAAAAGGTATTATTCTTTGTGAATTCTATTTCAAAGAGTATAGGTAAAGGATATAAAGATCCATTTGAGATTTTGTATGCTTAAGGTTTTTATTTTCTAGAAATTGTATCAATGACTGAAATGCCTATTTTTCCCTCAATGTTATTTTATTCTGGCTAGCCACATTTTTCTTCTTCCTCTATAAACACTCAAAAACTCAGAAGATATTTTCTCAATCTACCAAAGAGTCTAAGTTTTTTTTTGTCCCTGAAGAAAATCTATTCACTTTCTTCTCCTCCTTTTTGGAAAATACTTCCTATTGGTCAGAATCGACTCGACAGCACTGGGTTTGGTTTTCTTTTGGTTTATTGGTCCTATATTAAACAAAATAAACATTTGTAATTTATACTTTTCATTTTGTTCTTTTATGCTCATGCTTTTTCAGTATTCCAATTTATTGCACTTTTCTCCATCCACTCTGTTGGCAAGTTGCATTACAGTAGATCAAATCACGAATAATCTGCCCTCTTCCTGCTACTTGATTGGTATTCAAAGTTCTAGTATTTTGGAAACAGCCAATTACCTGATAAGGTTTATAAATTGAGACTTAAATTTTAAAGAGGAAGGTTTGTCTAATGAATAAACAGATCTGACACCATGTATAAACCAATGACCATCTACAGAACAAACTGGTTTCTCATCAGTTAGTACACACATTGTTGTATGACATTGATTAACAACCTCATGACATGTCAATGCTCTCGCTTCTCAACTCTGGGTTCCCTATTACCAGCTTTCCTGTTCCCTTCTGTCTTCCAGTCCCTGCCCTGGGGGTGGTGCGCCCCTTTACTCTTGTTTTGTTTCATGGCACTGTTCAGTCTTTGGCTGAAGGGTGAACCTCAGGAGTGACCACATTACTGAGCTGAAAGGGCATCTGGGGTCCATACTCTCAGCATTTCTCCCCTCTCTGTTAGGCCAGCAAGTCTTGTCTTTCTTTTTGAGTTAGAATTTTGTTCTACATTTTCCTCCAGCTCTGTCCAGGACCCTCTATTGTGATCCCTGTCAGAGCAGTCAGTAGTCGTAGCTGGGCTCCATCTAGTTGTACTGGACTTGGTCTGGTGCAGGCAGCGGTAGATGCAGTTCATTAGTCCTTGCTCCCGAAATTGTGAGACCAGTGGAGTATCCTAGATGGCCACTCACAGGCTTTTAAGACCCCAGACACTACTTACTGAAGTACAATATAGAACATCTTCTTTATGAACTATGTTATGTCAATCAAACTAGAAGTTTCCGAGACCATGGTCCCCCCCAGCCCTCAAGGGCTGTGAACTTTTCAAAGAATTCCAGGCCTGTCTTCCAAGGCACCTGTGGGTTCGTTTGAACCACCAACCTTTCAGCTAGTAGTTGAGCGCTTAACTGTTTGCCCTACCCAGAGACTCCAACAGTGTGGTACCAACCCACCTACTGCCGTTGAGTGTTAATTCCTCCTTTTAAACTCTCCTCATGCAATGAATTATGCTTGTTTTTCTCGACAGACCTTTTCTAGCTCATTTTCTCACACGGGGTAGGGGAAATTTCTGGATTGAACTTTGTCAGTGTTCCATTTTTAACACTTCAAGGTTTTTGCTGTTTTCACTATCTTTTCACCTTCTTCCACTTTTCTTTACACAGTTTTTCTCTCTGGAAATGACGCAGTAGATGGACTATCCTCCATTACTGCTTCTACCAACACTTCCTATCTTAGAGGCCACTGTCTCTGGGCTCTCTTTGTATTTATTTTGTTCTTACTTCTCCTGTGGCCACTGCATGTTCTTGCTCTGTGTTGCCTGCCTCTTTACTCCAGCTGTGTGCTCTGTGGCTGGCTGTATTTTAAGGAGGACTTTTGACTTAGATTCCACCATGGCCAACCGCTTAGGTCTTAGGTCATTGACTTTGCTGGTTCCATTTTGCATAGTTTCTGCATGATGAGGCTTTTTTTTTTTTTTTTTTGAAAACTGCAAAAACTACCATTTTGAAAGGAAAGAACTGATTTTCCACGAGTGTGTCACCAGGAAGACTTATCATCCATGGAAATTAAAAGCAATTCTTTGGTAAAATTTTGCCACTTTTCTCTCTTTAATAAGATTCTGTGACACTGAAGTCTCCTGGGTTTAATAAAAGGGAATATTTGACTCTGGAGTTAAGGATGCTGATCAAAGAGCTCTTATTTAACACCTTGTGGATTTAAATCCTTGTGAATTACTGAGCAGTGATGTGATTTGCTATGTCTCTCCAGTTAGTGGTCATTTGGTACAAAGTTGAGATTTTCCAGGCACTAAAAATCCCAGCATCTGGTGGTGCTACATGTAGCTTCTATAAACTTGATTAATAGAGACAGCAGACTGCAGTATGAGTGCCTGCCTTATGCTTTAGTGTTCTTCCCCAGAACGACTGCCATGTCAACTGGCAATTCCCTAAACTTCCAATTAGTTAAAATGAAAAGAATAAGAACTATTATTCCATGGCAAAATTTTGCATTCAAATTTAGGGCATCTCTCTTTTTCTTTGTTTTAACCTAGCTTTTGAAAATTTTCTCATCGGTAAAGCAAATAAAAAATTCAAAACATGTAAAAAAATGACATCTTGGGAAAAGCGATGAAAATTCCATGTAAATCAGTCATCCAAAGATAATTCATTCAATAAATATTGATTGATTGTGATCTACTTGACAAGCACTGTTTTGGGTCCTATGGACATAGGATAAACAGAATTCACAAGGTTTCTTTGCTAATGGAGCTCATGGCCTACAGGAAGTGAAGCAGACAATACACAAGAAAATAACAAGTTACCATGGTGATCTGGAGCCTAGTGGCGCAGTGGTTAAATGCTTGGCTGCTAACTGAAAGGTTGGCAGTTGGAACCCATCAGCTGCTCCAAGGGAGAAATATGTGGCAGCCTGTAAGGATTTATAGGCTTGGAAATCCTATAGGGCACCTCTACTCTGTCCTATAGGGTCGCTATGAGTCAGAATTGACTCAACAGCAGTGGATTTTTTTTTTTTTTTTTTTGTATCATGGTGATGTGAAATGAGAAAATGTTGTAAGGGGAGATAAATCAGTAAAAACCAGTTGCCATCAAGTCAATTCCAGCACAGGGAGAACCCATGTGTGTCAGAGTAGGACTGTGATCCATTGAGTTTTCAATGGCTGATTTTTTTCAAAAGTAGATCACCAGGCCTTTCTTCTGAGGTGCATTTGGGTGGAATAAAACCTTCAACATTTCAGTTAGCAACCAAGCACATTAACGTTTGCACTATCCAGAGGCCAGATGGAGTGATAGGGGGTGATAATTTTGATTTAGTAGTTAGGGAAAACTTGCAGGAGAGATGATGATTGAGCTGAGAACTGAATGACACAAAGAAACCAGGTATAAAAGGTCTGGGGGCACTGTGTCCAGTGCAAAGACCCAAAGCTGAGAATGAGGTTGGAATGTTTGAAAAGCATAAAGGCCAGGGCTTGAGTGGGGTATGATGGAGTCAGAAGCCTGATGATCTGGGCTATGCTAGGAAGTTTGGATTTTATCCAAAGTGGAATGGGATGCTATAGGAGGGTTTTAGGAAAGGGAGGGACTTGATCTGATTCAGATTTGGAAAATATTTTTCTGGCTCCTCTAGGAAGGACACTCTTTAGGAATTAGAATTTTGAATGGAGATAGTGTGAGCTATTAAGAATTTATTATAGCAATGGCAATGGAACTTTGAATTAGGAAATAGCAATGGAAATGAAGAGAAATGAACAGATTCTGGATATATTTTGGGGGCAGAGACAGTAGGTGTTGCTGATGTATTAGATATGGGGGTCAGAAAGCAGGTGGTAAGGGAAAGGAAGAAACCAGGGGTGTGCCAAGATTTTGGCTTAAGCAATTAGGTAGATGATGGTACTATTTCTTGGGATGGAGAAACCTAGATGAGAACTAGTTTTGAAGGACTAATCAAGTATATGGAAACCCTGGTGGTGTAGTGGTTAAGAGCTATGGTTGCTAATCAAAAGGTTGGCAGTTCAAATCCACCAGGTGCCCCTTGGAAACTCTATGGGGAATTCTACCCTGTCTTGTAGAGTCGCTATGAGTTGGAATCGACTCAGTGGCAATGGGTTTGGTTTGGTTTTTTGGTTTAATCAGGTACATAACCGTTGAAAATACAGGTTTGGAGTTCAGTGAGAAGTCTGTGTTAGAGATATAAATTTGGAAGTCAATGGCATATAGATGCTGTTAAAGGCTTTATTGTTAAAAGGAAAAAGAGGTCAGCCTTAACAGAAATTTTGTCAAGTAAGCGGCATACCTCTCTCTTAGCTTCAAGCTTACTAATAGTAGTCTTTTAACAAGGTCAGTTTAAAAATAATTAATTTCTGAACCATACGATAGGTGTATGTTTAACTTTTTAAGAAACTGTCAAGCTGTTTTCCAAAGAGGTTCAATCATTTTACATTCCACCAACAGGGTGAGAGCTCTAGTTCCTCCACGTCCTTGTCAAAGCTTTGTAAATTCACTGTTTTTAACTTTGGCAAAGTTAAAAATACCAATAGGTGTTAATTCTTTGTGCCTTATATTTGCATTTCCTTAATGATTAGTGATTTTGAACATCTGTAACAAACGCAAAAACCAAATCCCTCCCACTGAGTTGATTCTGATTCACAGTGACCCTGTAGGACAGAGTAAAACTGCCCCATAGGGTTTCCAAGGCTGTAATCTTTACAGAAACAGACTGTCATATTTTTTTCCTATGCAGCGGTTAGTGGATTCAAACTGCTGATCTTGTGGTTAGCAACCAAGCACTTAACCACTGTGCTACCGAGGCTCCTTTATTTGCCAAATGTTTATATTCTTTGGTAAATCATCTGTTCAAATCTTTTACCCATTTTTATTTATTTATTTTTTTGTTATTATTGAGTGATGAAAGTTTTTTATATATTCTGGACACATGTCCTTTGTCTGAGATACGCTTAGCAAATATTTTCTCCCAGTCAATGTCTAGTCTTTTCATTCACTTAATGGTGTTAAAAGAAAAAGGAATGTTCATCGCAGTTTTACTTTCTGTTTTTTGGGGGGAGCCAAATAGTGGAAGCAACCATAAGGTCTATCAACAAATTAATGGATAAAAAGAAAAAAAAAAAAGGCATTTTATGTATACAATGGAACACTACTTGGCAATAACAAGGAAGGAAGGAATAAACTTTTTTTTTTTTTTTTTTAAGCCCAGAGAGGCAGAGAAGCTACAAGGTCATACAGCTGGACACAGAAAGATTCAGGGTGAGGAGCCAAGCTTCCTGACTCCAAAGCCATGTTCTTTTTCCTATAACCCAGTTTCCTCTTTCATTATTTAAAATTATTTTAATAAATTACATTCATTGTTTCTTTGTTATACATAATCGCAAAAGTATTTCAAGAAACCTGGAAAGCACCGAGAGGCACCAAATATATTTGGTATCCAAATTTCTAGCTTGAGCTAATCACTGTATATGTTTTCTCACATTGCCACGCCCCCACGCTGACCACTCACCCCTGCACACATGTGTGTGCACACAGACACACACAAATGGTATCAAGCACATTTGGTAACCTTTTTTCTGTTTTCTTTCCCACAACCCCTTTACAGCTGTGGTATGATTTTCTGGGACCAGAAGTTGTAATTTTCATATAGAGAATACAAGACAAGGGGTACCTGGATTTTGGTTCATCCCTCACAAACTATGGGGTACCTGAACCTGACTTTCCTCATCTGTAAAATTGGTGATAATATGTACTTTAAAGTAAATCAAATTAGACAAATGATGTGAAAAGCTTTATAAAATACAAAGCAAGTTATTCAAAAAGGAATAAACTCTTGCTACCCACAACAACATGGATGATTTTCAAAATTAATTAAAGAAGCCAGGCAAAACCAGAGATGTACTATATGATTTCGTTTATATAAAATTATGGAAAATCTAAGAGCTACATCTGCTAACGAAAAAATGTCTGCAGTTCGAATCCACCAGGCACTTCTTGGAAACTCTATGGGGCAGCTCTACTCTGTCCTATAGGGTCATTATGAGTCAGATTTGACTTGAAGGCACCAGGGTTTTTTTTTTGTATAGTCACAGAAAGCAGATCAGTTTTGGTAGGGGAGACACAAAGAGGGATTACATAGGAGTATGAGGAAACTTTCGGGTGTGATGGACATGCTCGTTATCTTGATGGTGGCCATAGTTTCCTGAGCGTATGCAAATGCCAAATCTTATCAAATTGTACACTCTGCGTGTGTGCAATTTATTGTATGTCAATTATAACTTAATGCAAATATAAAAACAATAAAAAATAATTTTGTATATTACATTTTGAAATTTTAGTAACATACCATGTCATTGACACTATTGAGATGGTCTAAAATTTTTAGGATAGCATATATTTAATTATAGTTTACTTATTTCTACAAAAATAATTTAATTGTACTGGTATCAGTGGTCAATTGTTTAAAGGTTATATTGACCGTTTTTTTGATAACTGGTTATGTTTCAAGGGCTTTCACATATACCATCATGGATCAAAATACATTAAAAAAAAATGAAAGTCCTCTATAGAAGACATATTTCTACACCGATATATTTAATTTTTTGCCCAAATTCCACTCTATTACAATAGACAAAAGAATGTCCAAATGAATCACAGGATATGCCTCCAGGCCTTTAGAATGTAAAATATGACTTAGAAGATGAAACACATAAAAGAGCAATGTTTTCCCCTCTATATTCTGTAGGCCTGGAAGCTCAGAACCAAATACTAAGTTCAGTAACAATGCATTTATTATTATTATGTTCACATTTTCATTTTGACTTCAAGTATAATTTTTTTATATAGAGAATCCTTTATTTTTATACAACTCAAATCGTTTTCTTAGAAAGAGATGGCCTACTAAAAATAAAAAGAGAAATAATGCTAACACCATAATTCAGAGGCATCAAATCTCCAGTCTTCCTTATTTATTGCCCAGCTTTCACATGCACATGAGGCAATTGAAAATACCATGGCTCCGGTCAGATGCATCTTAGTCCTCAATGTGACATCTTTGTTTTTTAACACTTTAAAGAGGTCTTTTGCAGCAGATTTGTCCAATACAATGTGTTTGATTTTTTGACTGCTGCTTCTATGGGCGTTGATTGTGGATCCAAGTTAAATGAAATCCTTGACAACAGAGAAATCCTAAATCCTTGAAATGGAGAAATCACAATTTTCTCCACTTATCGTGAGGAATTTTGTTTCCTTTATGTTAAGGCATAATTCATACTGAAGGTTGTAGTCTTTGATCTTCACTATTAAGTGCCTCAAGTCCTGTTTACTTTCAGCAAGCAAAGTTGTGTCATCTGTATAACACAGGTTGTTAATGAGTCTTCTCCCAAACCTGACTCTGTGTTCTCCTTTATATAGTCCAGCTTCTCAGATTATTTGCTTAGCATACAAATTGAATAAATATGGCGAAAGGATACAGCCCTGACACACACCTTTCCTGTTTTTAAACCATCCAGTATCCCCTTGTTCTGTTCAAGTGACTACTTCTTGATCTATGTATAGGTTCTGCATGAGCACAGTTAAATGTTCTGGATTTCCCATAGATTTCTGGCTAGTCTGTACCCTTTTAAAATACATTCTATTGAAAAGAGCATTTCAATAGTTATACAAAAAAAAAAAAACCACCTATAAAAGGATTAAATCAGTTCTTGAGGAAATTTCAAAGAATAAATTTATTCTAGAGTTAGATTTACTTTAGTTACTTAAAGTAGTGTTCTTGAAACTATGTGAATTAGTATTTATTATTTACTTAATGAATCATTGGTCAAGTATAAGAATTGTTTACCAACATATGAAAATAAAAATGTAAGTTTGACTAAAACGTATTAGGTACCTACTTGTAAAGATTTGGAAATAATCATTTTGCCTATTTTATAGCTAAGTAAATTGAAGGTAAGAGTGCCTAGTACTCTATTCATATTAATATAGGTTGAACCACATGAAATTGCGGTGGTCAACCGTTTTTGACCTACAAAAGCAGTGATTTCATATGGTCCAACCTAATCCTAATTAGTGGTAAACCCAGGTCTTCTGCTTTCCACTTCTGTGATATTTCATCAAACCATGCTAGTATCTCACAGATTTCTCCATTATTAAAGCAGAAAATCCACCTAATGAGCTCTGGCCCTGGGCAACCTGAGGTTTCCTATTGTAATAAGACAGTAAAAAACCACAACAATTAAGCACATTAGCAATGGCTGCTTTTTTTTTTTTTTTTTCTTTTGGGTAACTCCCTGAGAAGCCACAGTGAAATGCTAATTTCAATAGAATGTATTTTTAAAGGGGTATATACTAGGCAGAAATCAATGGTAGCACTGAAAATGTTTACTGTCTTACAAAATCCTGCATGTAACTCATTTGAAAATGCTTTGTATTTGAAAGGTTAATGTATAAAGGTTTATAGATAGAATATAAGAATTTACCCAATTCAATATCAGTATACTTTTTTTTTTTTTTTTATACCAGCAGCCTTTAAATAAAGTCTCAGTATACTTAGCAAAGTCAAATATGCACATGTTTTTCTCCTTTGAAGGAGGGGGCAATTCTATTGTATAAATTCAAGTTACATTAACTGTACATTTCTTACAGAGGACTGGGATTGAGTGACCTCTATCCCTAGGAAATGAAACCCATGTAATTTCACTTCAGGCTCTGATAGTAGGAATTACCCTTTCAACATATTAGCAGTACTTGTTTATTTTATTCAGTGAAAGTTGCAAATTTAGCATCTTTTAAACCTATGTTTCAACCACAATAAAAACATTCCCTGTTATTTAAGGATGATTCTTTTGTATGTAGAACCCCAGCTGAGTTGTGAATACCCATTAAAAATGTCCCCCTTAAATGACTATAATGACAGGAGAGGTGAATAGTCAGTGAAATTTTGTATTATTTTATTTAGTGTGTGTTTTCATTAATAATTTACTGATATAAAAGATAAGAATGTTTTACCTCTACCAATTTGTGTCTGTAATTTGTTCTCAGTGCACAGACATATTGAGGATGCCACTCGGCTGTAATGATTGAATATTTATTTAAACAAATATCAGTATAACCCAACTAGCTGGAAAATCCATGAGTTTGGTTTTGATAGCAGAGCATTTCTCAACAATTTATGTGTGCATGCAAATTCTGGTGCTTTGGATATAGGCTAAAGTATTTGCTTTATATGTATTATTTCGTTTGAATACAAGAAACTGGTTTGATTTGTATGTTTCCCCCTTATAGAATTGTTCCAAGGCTCTGTCAGAGATCACGTAGAGTAATTTTTCCCATCAATCTTTGCTGTGCAGCCATGCACGAATGCAGTAGGAAAAAGGGGGCAGAAATCAAATCACTTAATTGCAGCATTTTTCATCTACATCTTTTGTTTTATGGTGGTAAAGGCCCCGGAGTAGCCTACCATGATTCATGGCTGTCACTGCTGCCGTTAGCAGTTCAATCCTTCATTCTAGGCATTTTGGTACTGAAAGTACCTACACAATTACTTTGATGAATATGACTTGTTTGTTTTTTCCCCATTTTTAGCAGAGTGGTTGTGCTTAATACAGACATTTAAATAAGATAGTATTCGTGAGTACTGCATCTGCACTGTATTTCAAAAGTTGTGTGTTGAGTTTAATGGTAATATTGCCATTGTCACCCAGGTATTTAAGTTGGCTGAGCTTACGGGCTTTTACCTCCTATTTTTATGTTTATATAATGAGAAGGCCTTAAAATAACCCCCCACTCTATATAAAAGAAATAACTCACCTTTAAAGATCTACGAGGCTGTGACAGATTCCTACCAAATCTCATTAAAAAAAAAAAAATCATTCCATGAATGTGGCATTACAAAGCCAGCAAACTAGTCTGCCTCTGCATTTATGCCTAGTTGATCATAAAATAATAACATTTTTGGAAATATATGCATGCATCCTAGAAAGTGACTCACAGTATTTGCATATTTGGAGAAAATGTCAGTGATGTCAGCAGGGGTTCTGAGAGTAGCTAAATGAGCAAGCTTCTCAAAAATTGCTATTTTATCAGCTATGCACTGTCAGCACAAAATGCAGCCTCTTTAAGGAAGAGACAAGAAAAAGGCAAGTGATTTAATTTCTTCATTATCTTACTCGCAACTGAATTACGGGTACACCTACCAGCAGAGACTTACGTGCTGTAAGCTTGAGGAAAACCATTTAACATTCCTTTTTGCCCTCATAAGAAAATGAGTTAGAAATTTTGGGGCTCCACCCTTTCTCCAGAAATTAGAAGAAATTAAAGTTCTACTGACAGCCCTACTTTTTCACCACCATCTCTACTCTGGTACTGTAGTTGAAGCTGAAGTCTTTACTTGGGTGTCTTTCTTGTTCGTTCTTTTCATCTCTTTGTTTACTTTTGGCCGCAAGCTCTAAATATATGCTCTGCATAATATAATATATTCATGCTTAATAAATGTGTATACAGCTTGGAGATAGAACATATCTATTAACACCCAGCAGTGGTAACAGTGCTCATTGCAAATGTCACAAGAGTCTAGTAAAATTGTTCATTAGATATTTGAAAAAAAAAATAATCTCACACATAACTACAAATAAACCTTGGAACTAAAAATCAAAACGTATCCTTAAAACAATGGCCATTAAAATTAACCTTATTTCAGACCCTAAGTGCAACCATATTTTAAATCCCCTGAAATGTACACTTAGTGTGAGTTTACAACTTGTTGTTCTTGTCCTGTCATAACACGGCCTACTTAAATTTCAAAACAAGGAAAGCTCAAGAATTTCCTCTCTATTATAGTTCATATAGAAAAGCAACAAAATTCAAGGATTTTAATTTGTTCTAATAAATATTTATCTTTCAGGCTCTTTTCATTTCTATCAATGTTTCAGCTTTGGATCAAATATTTCACAGTTAATAACATATCTGTGTAAGAAAAATGAAAATTTAGAAGTTATATTTTTCTGAATTGAAATTAAAAAATACATTTTAAACTGAAATATTAAGTTAGGAACAAGAATTAATCATTAAAGTAGCGAATTGCTTGCTACAGTACTACAAAAAAAAAAAAAAAACCCAGTGACAGTGCTATAAAAAAAAAATAGTGAACTTAAAAACTCAAAAGTCTGATTCTAATTACTAATCAGTTGGGGTAAAAGGATGCAAAGTAGTTTAGTGGAGGTAAATAGTTTATAGTTTAGTAGTATTTTCAGTCGACCTTCTAATTTTTTTCGAAGAATTATAAAGTACCAAGGATTAATATGTTAAGTATACTCTTTAGAACTATACAGGCAGTCCCCAGGTTGCGAATGAGATCCGCTTATAAGTCTGTCTTTATATCGAATTTGTAGGTAAGTCAGAACAGGTTCATATGGTTCTTATTTAGAGTCAGTTAGTCAAATGTTTGTCTTACAGTATATGGTATATATTTTCCCTTTCTATGCATGTAAAACATTTAAGAAACATTTCAAACTGCGCAATGTTTTCATAAGCATCACAAAGTAGTGTGTGAGTTCATTATTATAAACCATTGTATGTATTTAACTCAAATTTTAATTTAATAGGTTTTATGGAAGTCTTAAGTACACCTAGAAATCCTGATGGCACAATGGTTAAGAGCTACTCAGCTAACCAAGAGGTCAGCAGTTTGAATCCACCAGATGCTCCCTGGAAACCATATAGGGCTGTTCTACTCTGTCCTATAGGGTCGTTATGAGTCGGAATGGACTCCACAGCCATGGGATTGGTTTTTTGGTTTGGTTCTTAAGTACAAGTTTTCTGTATGTCAGCTGCTCATAACCCGGGGAATGCCTGTATAAGAGTTACTGTGTAAGAGCTAATGCCTTCACTGAGAGGCGTATCATCTGATCTTATGTTATGGCTCCTAATATTAACTAAAAATGCAAATTCTTAGAATGAATTTAGGTTATAGTATTGAAGGACTTAAGCATGCCACAAAAATTCAACTCTTATTTAACTCGAGAAAGAAAAAAAATCTAGATGATGTTTGCAGTAAAATTATAAAGACTAAATGAAAGATCTAGAAGGGAATGCTCTTTTCATTTCTCTCCTGGAGGACTCAGAGGTGCGAAGCTAAAGAGTCAAATTAGTTGCAGATTCAACCCAATGTGTTCATTGGTTTTGGTGAAGAGGTTCTACTATTTCGGCTTTTCCAAAGCAGGTGCTGGGAAATGCATAATGCAGTCAAATTCTTAGATGGTAGCTGTCTCAGATTTAGTTCTTTGGAATCAGAATCTGAGACAGAGTTTGGGGGATTAATACTTGAGGAACCAGACTAGGCAAGGGAAGAAGTCAAAGGCCCTCCTGGCTGGGACAAACCTTTGCCAAACCTGCGGGGGCGCTAGGGAGCAAGGATTGCCCGTCAGTGTTGGGCGCTGAGTCAGAATGGCGGATGGGACTGACAGCTGGGGCTGTCTGCTGGCTGTACTTCCCGCAGCTGGTCAGTGCGTCCTTCCTTGAAGAGGGACCCGAGTGGTGCATCTTGTGTCTACCACAGTAGTTAACAAAATTCAATTGTTTATTTCCTGGGAAACTTCTCAGAGTTTTTAAAATGTATTAAAATCCCAATACATTGTGAAACTTTAAGAGAGGA
The DNA here is from genome assembly GCF_024166365.1 of Elephas maximus indicus. Classification (NCBI taxonomy): domain Eukaryota; kingdom Metazoa; phylum Chordata; class Mammalia; order Proboscidea; family Elephantidae; genus Elephas; species Elephas maximus. The sequence continues at coordinate 162,598,212 of NC_064819.1, forward strand.
TTTCGTGTGCAGTGATACCAAAAATGTTTCACCACGGAAACTATATGATTTTTTTTTTTCATGAGCATCTTACAGAACTAGGGTTCTGTGGATCCTACTTTGGTAGGTGGCATCTGATGGCTGGATTTCCTACATTCTTTTTTTCATTTTTTTTTTTAATTTTTTCCTTTGACTATGTGCCTTTATTCATGAAGCACTGTAATGCTTATTGCTTAATTGCCAAAAATTTTAAATGGCACAATAAACATTAGGAATCCTGTGTGGAAACATTCGTTGATTAAGAATGAATTTAAAATAGGAATAGGTTTTGGAATAGGAACACAGATAATGAATACATGATGCCAAAACAATCATATTCTAGGTAAAAAATTACAATAATAATAATCTGAAGAGGGTTTCATTCTAAGTAATATTAACCCAAGATTTGGCTGAATATTTCTCTATAAGATTAAATGTTTTGGTGTCACATATAAACAACTCAGTGAGACTCTTTCTGGAATTATTCAAAGAGTACCATGAAACCTAAAGAAATGAAATAGACATTTGGAAGGAACAAAAAAAAAAATCATGCTATACTCTTAAAATGTATAAATATAAAATGGTAAAATGTAAGTGGAAGTGAGTGTCAGCTTCCTGCTGAGAACAGGTCACCAACATTGTTCTTATTTAAAAAAAAAAAAAAAGAAATACCTTTTCCACTTTGGTCATGAAATATGTCCAAGAAAGTTTAATAAATAAATTTAGAGTCACATTACTCAGTGTACAATATAAATTAACTATACTAGATATCACCTCTACTGTGTAGGAGCCCTGGTGACACAGTGATTAAGCGTTGGACTGCTAACCAAAAGATCCCCAGTTCAAATCCACCAGCTGCTCCTTGGAAACCCTGTGGGGAAGTTCTGCTCTGTCCTATAGGGTCACTGTGAGTCAGAATTGACTTGGAGGCAACGGGTTTGTTGTTTTCTTTTTTTAATATACTTTGTAATTCTTATGTTACAAAAGTCAACTTTACTTATTTATTTACTTTTATCACTTATTAAGTTTATTAATTCTTTACATGTTGTTTTAGACATATACGATGAGTTGCTCTTTCCTGTGTTACCGTACTTTGAGATGTGACCTGCTAAAAATGGATCAAACTGAGGAACAAGGTCAGGTAAACCCCCAAAATTTCCATTCTGTTAGGACCCAAATATTTCATTTCTTCCTCAAAAACAGAGTCTATGTTCAGTGATTGTTACGAAATCAAAAATGCATTGCAAAACGACTTTCCAATACTGGCGTTATTCATTAATTCGTGTTTTCAGGAATGGCTTCGTTACTGAGCTAAAAGGATGTCTGGGGGCCATATCTTCAGTGTTTCTCCAGTCTCTGTCAGGCCAGTAAATCTGGTCTTTCTTCGTGAGTTAGAATTTTGTTCTATGTTTTTTTTTTTTCTGCTCTGTCTGGGTCCCTCTATTGTGATCCCTGTCGTAGCAGTCAGTTGTGGTAGCCAGGCACCATCTAGCTGTACTGGACTCATTCTTGTGGAGGCCATGGTAGTTGTGGTCCACCAGTCCTTTGGACTAACCTTTCCCTGTGTCTTTAGTTGTCTTCATTCTCCCTTGCTCCCTATGGGGTGAGACAAGTGGAGTATTTTAGATGGCCGCTCAGAGGCTTTTAAGACCCCAGAATCTACTCACCGAAGTAGAATGTAGAACATTTTCTTTATAAACTGTTTTATGCCAACTGAGCTAGGTGTTCCCCCAAGACCATGGTCCCCACAGCCCTCAGCTCAGTAATTCTATCCCTCTGGGAGTTTGGATGTTCTATGGAGCTTCCATGACCTACTTTGAACAACTTGTGCTGGCTTTCCCAGTATTGTGTACTGTCTTACCCTTCACCAAAGTTACCAGTTATCTAATGTCTATTTAGTGTTTTTCCATCCCCACCCCTCCCCTCCCTCATAACCATCAAAGATTGTTTCTTTTTGTGTGTAAACCTTTTCATGAATTTTTATAGTAGTGGTCTCATACAATATTTGTCCTTTTGTGGTTGACTTATTTCACTCAGCATAATGACCTTCAGATTCATCCATGTTGTGAGGTGCTTCACAGATTCATTGCTGTTCTTTATCGTTGTGTAAGTACTCCATTGTGTGTATGTACCGTAGTTTGTTTATCCATTCATCTGTTGATGGGCATCTAGGATGTTTCCATCTTTTTGCTATTGTGAACAGTGAACATGGGTGTGCATATGTCTATTCATGTGACAACTCTTATTTCTGTAGGATATATTCCTAGGAGTGGGAATGCTGGATGATATGGTATTTCTATTTCTAGCTTTCTAAAAAAAAACAAAAAATTTGTTTTTTTTTTTTTGTTTTTTTTTCTAAGGAAGCGTCATATTGTTTTCCAAAATGATTGTACCATTTTGCATTCCCATCAGCAGTACATAAGGGTTCCAGTCTCCCCACAGCCTTTCCAACATTTGTTGTTTTCCAGTTTTTTCTTTTGATTTGTGCCAGTAATACACGAATAATATTTTAAATTTTAATGTATTAGAGCTCTAAAGATGGTATTGCTTTTTGGGAAATTTTTATTTTTAGAAAATTCCCTCTTTTTTTTTGGCTCCTCATTGCTCTTATGTTTTACATTTTACCAAAAAAAAAAAAGAAAAGAAATGGGGGAAAGATATGAAATTAAAGGAAGTAGATGGATTAGGGAAACCCTGGTGGCGTAGTGGTTAAGTGCTACAGCTGGTAACCAAAAGGTCGGCAGTTCAAATCTGCCAGGCACTCCTTGGAAACTCTGTGGAGCAGTTCTACTCTGGCCTATAGGGTCAGTATGAGTCAGAATTGACTCTACGGCACTGGGTTTGGTTTTGGTTTATATGGATTAGAAACTCTAAAGCTTTATTTTCTGTGGATTCAACGAAACCTTAAATTCAATTGACTACTTGAATCATGATTATGTGATATGTGGGGCTAAAGTATCATTTTCCCCCTGTCGGTTCTGTGTAATGTGTTATCTCTGCTGGGGCAGCACTTTTAGACCTTTTAAGGAAATAACATCTCTTTTCAGTAACGAGGTACCAAATAACAAGCGAAGCTCCCAACATCATTTTGTGAAATAATAGGTTTGGTTTACCACAGAGCCAAAAGCACCCATTGTATCAATAGAGAAAAAAAAAAAAAGAAGCAATTTTCTTTAAAGTACTTCACTCTGTTTACCCTCATTTTTTCATCTCTAAAGAGTTTTAGGGATTAAGGTGCTTATGCCCAAAGTTGTCCACACAATTCTATTTGGATTTTGAAATTTCTCCTGTTAAAAAAATCCTCATGGTTTGGGATGTCTATTCCCCACTGATTGTGTTATGTTCTGTGCATACCTGATTCAAGAATAGATGGAGGCTCTGCTTCAATCTTTGAACTAGTCTCTCAGTAAAGCTGAGGAAATACCTGGTAAGAATAACACGGCCACTTTTTTAAGGTAGAAACTTCCTGAAAATTTCATTCAAATTCCTAAAATTCTACTTTGGGACCCAGAGTTTCAAAACATTTTATTTAGTTAGTTAATTTCTTAGTTAGTTAGTTACTCACTCACTCATTCATTCATTTGTTCATTTTGCTGGATTAGCCTCATAGTGATATTTTCATTTCAGTTTATGGTAGATGCTCCCTTGATTGTACACAAAATGGTTATTGGGAACTTATTTGTCCTTCCTTTTGTGTAGAGTCACCCTTCATTTTTAGTTTCAGCTGGCTAATGTCAGAAACACAGCACCTTGCAATAATGCACACAAAGTTTGGTACCTCGTTATGAGAATAAAAAGCACACAAACAAACAAGAAACTACAATATATTCTATAAAGCTTATAAGATCATTCAGGATGCTTATCTTGTGCATAAGATGGTCTCATACTCTACATTCTAATTAAGTACAGCAGTATATCAAAGCATGCTGGATGTTTTGTGAGGAACAGCTGGATTAAAATGTGATTGAGAATAGGGGCTGGTGTCTTGGATGTCTTTTGGCAGGCGGCCTGCATTGGTGAGGTTACAGAGCACTGGAATGCTTGATAATTTCAGGGCAAGTTAGTTTTCCATGGTGAACAACCTGCTTAATGCAGGGAGGAAAGCTTGTAACTGTTTTGCCATCTCATCAGTATGTGATATGGAATAATCACAGTGGTTACCTAACAGTGATGGAAAGCCTGAGCAGCGAGGGAAAAGGGGACTGCAAATCTGACTGAACGTGGGCATTTCAGGTTTGGAAATATGTGCTACCTACTAAAATGACCTATCGACTAATTCAGGAAGAAATGTTATATGGGCTTAATGTTCATCTTCATCCACACTATAATGAGAAGGATTAGACTGGCTTCCATATGTGGAATATTTATTTCAGCAATACAAGAAAATGTATTTCCCTAATATTTTTTTCTGTATGCACAAGGCCCTAAATTTTGCAGATGTGATTAATGTTTTAATTTGCTGTTCTAGTTGGATACAAGTTTACCATACAATATAAATTACTTACAAAGAAATTTGCTTATATGGAGCTTAATTCATAAGCTGTTTAACTACCTTGTGTGGTATTACTGCTATTTCTCTACGGTACTTTGCAACTATGCAGCTTATTTTTAAAATAAAGGCAATCATCCTGTAGAAAATATTTTAAACCATTTAATAGAATTATTAAAGAAAAAATAAGACATATCCAAAAGATCGTCATTTTAGGTGAAATTAAAATAAATCAAAAAGCAAAACAAATCCAAAATGAATCTTAACAATTAAATTATGCATATATTTTTAAAAAATAAGCCTAAGTCAAATATGTTTAATGTTCCCAAGCCTGATGTGTTTAACGTTCACTTTTCAATTCTCTTGTAGCTTAGTCATTTGTGTTCTTTTGGCATGCATATGGTACAGGGTGGGCTAAATAAAATATTGGTAAATATGATACAGACCCTGGCTTCCTTCTAAATAAAATATTGGTAAATATGACACAGACCCTGGTTTCCTTCTAAAGTTAATTTTGACCTTGGTTCTTCCAGAATGTATTTTTTAAAAATAGAAGATCATATCAAAAGAGAACTAACCCACATCTTTATCTGTTCTCAAGGTCAGTGGAAAGTCTCCACGTGAATTAATTAATATCTGTGAATCTCAGTTTCTTCACCTGTGAGTTGCTGTTAGATGCATCGAGTCGGTTCCTACTCATAGTGACCCTATACACAACAGAACAAAACACTGCCCAGTCCTGCGCCATTCTCATAGTCGCTGCTATGCTGAGCCCATTGTTGCAGCCACTGTGTCAATCCATCTCCTTGAGCGTCTTCCTTTTTTTCATCGACCCTCTACTGTAAAAGAGGGGTAATATCATTATCCCTTTCTCTGTATTTTATTGTGAGGGCCCTTCAGATAATATATGAAATGTATTGAAAATGCATTTAAAGTGTTACATAAATGTTTGTTATTTGTTACTGCTACTAGTATAAATAAACTTTGCATTCAAAAGCCATAAAAGACCACAGCAGGAAGGTGAATGAATTATCAGAAGAAAAATCAGCCACTATGGGAGGTAGGGGCGATGCAGGTATCATGGGGTATTTTTGGGAGAAGGACTCTTTAATAAAAAAAAAAGTATCAATTTATGATTACAAAATTATGTACAGAAGTAAGTATTCATTTTAAAAAACATACAAATTACTAGCAGTTTGGAGATATAGGTCCTATTCTAGTAAATTATGAGACTTTACTAGAAATGATCACATAAATATTCTACTTGATTGCAATCTCATTACTCCTCCCCACTTAGAACATTTTACAGGTCCCAGTCACTGCCTTCCCACCTCCGTCTTTGCAGTAGCGCAAGGTTTTAATCTTTATTAATTTTATGTGCACTCAAACATACCAGTGATGATAAAGATGGTGCAGGATTGGGCAATGTTTCATTTGTTGCATATAAGGTCACCATGAATCCAGTGCCAACTAGATAACTAACAACAATTTCACATGAGTCTGCTTCTGATGGGAATTTACACTTGTAAGCACAATACTGATTTTTGCTAGTTTTATTACTTAGTTTTCTTAATTCACTTGGTGCTTTTTAGGTGGTACAATGAGACCTTGTTTAAAAGAAAACAAATATTAAAAAAAAGAGAAAGGCAAATATGAAAAAGAAGTGAGAGAGTACTTTGAAGAGAAACGGTCATGCTTAAGGATTCATGTAAGCATGATGACTTGTAAGCATAAAGGATTGGCAGATGTCTGCTGTTAATGCTGTATTTGTGCCCAGGCTGTGTGTATATGGATCTGGGAACACAGGGTTGAAGTGCCATGAATCGCTTTCGTATGGCCTTTCTTTGTAACTCCAACCAGAGTAATTGGGTGGGACTGCGCAGATATGGTAATTATGGCCCACCAAAAGAATTCATCGGTTTTGCCATTCCACTGGGCTTGAGGTGAGCCATCCTAGAGGTGAGAGAGAAAGTATTCCACTACTACCCAGGAAGAACAGCTAGGAGTTAGCATGTCCTTTGGAGCCAGGATCCCTGCACTGAGAAGCTCCTGGAACCAGGAGACAGCGAAAGAGAGAGCTGTAACACTGAAGGTGGTAGAGAAGCGGTGGCAGAAACCCAGCAGCAAAGAACCAGCAGAAGGAAATGGTGTGTTGGGCTTTCGCACTCACAGAGAGAGAAAGCTGAATGCCTTTGTATGGAGTCTGAGGGCCAGGGAGAGGAGTGCCTGAGAGCATGGCTGGGAAGAGGCTTTCCTGATGGGAGAACTGTATCCTGAATGTTCCTGAGCCTGAATTGTAACTCTTACTTCCCTAATAAGCCCCATAATCGTAAGTATTGTCTATTGGTTCTGTGCGACCATTGCAATGAATTATCGAACCCAGCAGAGGGTTCCCCATGTGAGGGAAGACTGGTGTCAGAATTGGTCAAGATGGTGGAGAGAGGAGGTCTGCCTGACCTCTGCCTGGTAGGAATCGGCCTTGGGCTGTTGATCTTGATTCTCCTTCTGCTTTGTGTAGTTAGAGGAGGTCAAAGTCTCCACACTGTTTTTACAATGATCATCACCAGATCCCATTGACAGTGAGATGACTTGTACACACTTTTAATAGTGTGTAAATTTCTGAGAAAAAATCTTACTCCCTAAAGTATTAGGAACTATAGCATAATGTCTATGGCTTGTTTTGCTCTGTTATAGATTTCCTTAGATACATTATTGCTTCCTGGCTTTCTTTCCTCTAATGTCTCCTGTTTTTAATTGAGGCTATTTTGAAAGTTTTCCTTCTTATTTAATTAAACAGGAACAGAAATAACAGATAACTGAATTACCAAATTATATTACTAATTTATTCAGCTTTTTTTCCTACATAAAAATATGAACACTTCTAAAAGTGTCAAATAAACTGAATATTTTCTGGAAAAACTTCTAACAATTCGGTGCAAAGAAATATAGGAAGCTAAGGATCTTTTTTTCTGGATAAATTTCAGTGTTACAGTTAGATTTTAACATTTTAGAGGGACCAAAAAATTGTAAATTGTCAATGAAATTTCCCGTAGTGAAAATTCCTAATCATTTTATTAAATTTAGGAAAATTAGTGTTCTCTTCATTAATGTATGGAACAGCTGGGATTTTACTGCTTGTCCTTGGAACTAACTCAGGACACAGGAAATGTAGCATGTGAGAAAGAATGGTAAGAGAATTAAGCCACAGACTCTGGTGCAGGCAGGTTTCCATGAAGGCACTTAAGAAATCAGAAGAAGTGGCAAACCAAATCAGATTCCAACTCATAGTGACCCTATAGGACAGAGCAGAACTGCCCTATAGGGTTTCCAAGGCTGTAAATCTGTGTAGAAGCAGACTACCACATCTTCCTCCCACAGAGAGGTTTGTAGGTTTGAACCACCAACCTTTTAGTTAGCAGCCAAATGCTTAACCACTGTACCACCAGGGCTCCTATAGGGACTCTAGGGAAGTATTAAACTAAAGCAAAGGAAAGGTCTTTTTTTCCTATTGGCCTATGTATACTGGTATAACCATTATATGCTTGAGCATTATGTCAGTTCAGTATTAACTTTACAGGTTTCCCAAAAGGCTATACTTGCAGATTGTGATTTAATAGAGAAAAGCATAGCTTAGAAAGAAATTTTTTTCAAGAAAAGCGGTTATTGAGTAGGAACAGTATTTATGTCCTGCAATGCTTGGAGGACTGATGTTTCTATAATTTTCCTTCTTATGTACACTGTAACAATGCTTGTCAGGACAAGAGCAAAGCTAGATTTTTATGAAAACTGAATAATAATAATGGTCTTAACATATATTTAATACTTCTGTGCTATACATGTTTTTATGGCCCAGTGGTTAAGAGCTACTGCGAGCTGTGGCTGTTAACTAAAAGGTCAGCAGTTCGAATCCATCAGCCACTCCTTGGAAACCCTGTAGGACAGTTCTACTCTGTACTATAGGGTCACCGTGAGTTGGAATCAACTCGATGGCAACAGGTTTGGTTTTTTGTTTATACATGTTTCTCTGCACTTTAAAAATATTAGGAAATTTCGTTCTTCACTCTTTTAGGTAGAAACAATTTTTTTTTTTCATCTTACTGATGACAAAACTGAGGACCAGAGAGGGTGATGAAGTTACCCAAGTCAACAAGCTAGTAAGTAATAGCAGATCCAGGATTCAGACCAGACAGTCTGAATCCGGGCTACAGAACCCAGGATCTTAGTATACCACCTCTTTGTGAGATAGTGAGCATTCTATTCTCCAAGTCTTTAGTAGATTATAAAAAAAAAAAAAAAAGAGGAGAAATCCAAATGTAGACCAAATTCAGAAAAAAATATTGAAACTAAGTGTGTTACACCGATTCTGTTCAGATTTGTTTTTAGGTTCTATATTTGACCTATTGGTATCTGTAGTATATCTTGGTACTTGGTATTAATACATCTTCCATATAACATAAATGAACTTTAAAAAATGTAGTTTACACTGCTGAAAGACTTGGCTCACATGTGCTTGTTCAAGTTTATTTTTCTAATTAAATCCTTGATAAATGTTCCCTTTGTGTCTTCATAAAAATTATTTTCTAGGCAGTATATTATAAAGACAATAAAACAACTTAAGTGTACAATCTAAATTTAGCAACATCAACATCCTAAGTGTACAAACTCAATGCTTTCATAGAAACATAAGAATAGGCGTTCTAGCATTTGTGCATGTGATGTCCCATATTTTTAAACAAAATTATAGGAATTCCACAAATATAATAAAAGCAGAAGTGGAAACAATATTATTTTGAATTAGGTAAGTATAGTTTACATTTCCTAAATGCAGGTTGTAGTTCACCAGTAACAGTTTACAATTACTATTTGACATCACTATCTAGATTTTTAATTTATAATCATTTATTTTTAGGATATTTTGGGGGAGACTATATCAGAAGATTATAAGCAAAATAAAAAACATATATTTCATTTATAGGATTAATGAACACTTATTCAGGAGCTTTGACATTTTTATATTGTGACTGGAGAACAAGAATCAGAATAAAAAATAAAGGCTGGTCCTCTATTTTATTTATTATTTATGTGTGAGGTACTTATGATACTCTGACTTCTTTCAAGAAGAGTTTGTCATGTTACCTGATCCTTCATGTCATCTACCTTTTATGACTGGAAAAGAGCAAAATGCAGATGGTCCTAGCTAGAGACATGGAAAAATTATAAATTGGGTTAGAAAATGGGATACTTGAGTAATTTCACTTCACCTTTTATAGTTCTCCCAAATGACTACTCAGTGTGACAATAACAGGGCTAAATTGCTGTGGGATATACAAATAAGTCACGAGATAAAGTGGGGAAGTAGAAGATACAGACCTGAACAAGAAACTTAAGATTTATCTGGAAAGAAACGGCACACACGTGAAGCAACCTGAAAACAATTCAAAGCAACACAGTGAAACCTGTGAGACCTGGAACTCCATGGACGGTCTTGTTTTTCTGGGTCTCACAAGCTTTCAGTTTTTGACAGGTTGCATTGCAATGTTACCACTTTTCTATCATTCTCTGTCAGTGAGTTTTCTTCTCTGACAGGTTTCCACCTTATATAGGTCCTGGCTTTTGTAGGTTTAACTGAGTAAGTGTGAAACAAGTGGAGGGGATGTTTGGAAGCAGCGTATACACTCTGGTACAGGGACAATCACACTGGGCTGTGGGTTTCATGAGAATGTTTAAAACACAGGAAGCCTCAGCTAATCCTTGGAAAAATTGTGCCTGCTGATTGATGAGAGATACTGAGAAAGAATTCCAGGTAGAAAAATAGGAATAGAGGGCACATTGCCAGCACCTGGTTGACTTTAATTGTGCTTAAGTAGTTACTAAAAAAAAAAACTAGTCTTTAAAAAACAAACCAGTTGCCATCAGTCTATCCCATCAGATAGATGGTAACCCATGTGTGTCAGAGTTGAACTTTGCTCCACAGGGTTTTTAATGGCTGATTTTTGGGGAGCTGATTGTAAAGTCTTTCTTCCAGGGTGCGTCTGAATGGACTTGAACTATCAGCCTTTCTTTGTAGCTGAGCAAGTTAGCACTGACTGCACTATCCTGGGACTCCATGCTCAGAAGTGCATATTTGAGCACAGTGATAAGATAGAAAAGTAAATAAATAAATAACATTATTTCTTGGATGAATACAGTTAATTTATGTGCTTTCATTTGAAAACAAATCACTTTGGAGAGCCTCAGCAGTGCATTAAGAGCAATGCAAAGAAGTAAATTACTAAAGGTAAAATCTGCCATAGTATTTACATAAAAGCTAAACGTTATTTTTATATCTAGTGTAGGGTTGGGGCACTAGTAGTTTAAAATTGTTCTGTGATTGAGAGATGTATTTTATTAACAAAAACGCAACCTAAATACAAGAGTTCGGTAGGGCTGGGGTAATCAGCTGCAACATTTTAGTGGATTATAAAAAGATGTAATGGTCAGTGACTGATTACTATTTCCATTTTCATTGGTGATAACATAGCAGTGAAATTGCTGCCAGTACTGCTTTTTATAACTTTACTAAGAATCATGGCTTTTTTTTTTTTTTTTAAGGATGAAAAAGGAAAGATAAAATGGGATTAATTTGTTTGGTTAGGCATGCTTTACATGATCCTGTTTAGACTCACTTTGGGGATCTGCAAGTTTTTATTTTGTAGTTATGCCATTTGAAATCCTTCGGTGGGATAAACATTCCATTATATAGAAAACAGACACGTATATAAACTTAACTTGGCAGAAATATATGTTTGCAGCCAACAGACTGTGCACAGTAAGCCCTGAATGAAATGCATTCAGGGGTCTGATACTGACATCATGAGAAGTCTGTGGTCTCCTTAAAAAAGTGACAAAAATGTTTTCCCTTAGAAATTAATTACAAACGTAAGGAAGGAAAGAAAGCCCTGATGCTTTCTTAGGACATTTGTGGTTAGTAATTGCTTTATTTTGTATTTATAGAAAGCTCCCAAAATAAGTCAACTACATCTTTTACATTTTGAAGACTGCGTACAATGAGACAGGGAGCTGATTGGGTCCTGAAGGCTGACCACTCAGAGGTTGCCAAATTACCTTTGCATTGATAAACACACAGTGTTCTGGAGACTTGTTCTCAGCCTTTCAGGATCAGCAGTTTGTTTGGTCAGCACAAGAGTTCATGGGTCCTCACAGCTGGAGGTCCATTTATCACATTCACAGAGAATGCCACATTACTCAGTGAAGGACAGTTTGTTAATTTGCCATGAAAATTATAAATGTTGATCAGTCAAGAAAGATCAAATTGGCCTAACCAATGCTTTTTCTCATCTTAGCAAAGCTTCTACTTGGGAGGTTAAATTATTAGAGAATCTCTTGATTTCCTCCTACAGGTGACTAATGACATCTGCTGTAGCAGGTTTTGCTACTTTAAAGACGATCTAATCTACTAGGTTTGTGTGGTTATCCTTATCCTTATACATCATCAATAATATCTAAGATGATTTTTTAACTTTACTGCTTCCTGTACACATCCGGCTATATATTTTAAAAATCATTAATACCGTTATATAAACATGTATCAAGGATCCTAATAAAATGATAAACTATACCTGTTTTACCCCAGGTGTATTAATGTGGTTCAGAGAAGATGCATTTGACATAGAATACTAACTCTGTACATTAAAAAGAGAATATGAAAAGAATTTGTTGAAGTTCTCTAAGTAACATCTGAATAATCCTTCTTACTACTAGAAGTGGAAGAGAGATTAGCATTTATGCTCCTAACCAGCTACTCAGGTTGCTCCCCTCTGTCTGGGAGCCACCGCACCCAAATGGTACATCAGATACCACCCCCCACATCTGCTCCCTAACCTATGCTGAGCCAATCATAGTAACTTCTTACTGTGTCCAGTATTAATCCTGAGGTTAACACTTGACCCAAGCCTGGACTATAGTCCATATTCTGGGAAGTTGAGACTTCAAAAGGAATCTCTGAAAAAAAGTTTTTTTTTAAGGTGGTGGAGATCTGTCCCATGGTTGAAGCTATATAATGTATAACTTGAGAGTTGACAGTGACCACATGGAAAGTATAGGTCTATAATGAGAGTATGCTAATAGTATATAGAAAGAAGTAAAAAAGATAAAAAGAAGAGCGTGTACTAGAATCATTACAATTCCTGGTTCTAGTTGCTTCTGAGGTCCACCAAATCTCCGAGCTTCTTACAGCAGTTGGATTTTTCTATTTGAATTTGGAATCTTGGAACCACTTTTTGTAAAGCTAATTAGTTTAGTTTCTATTACTTGCAACCAGAATAACCTGAAATAATAAGAAAATTCTTCAAAAACTTTGAAATTTATTTCTTAGCCAGATAAAATTTAAAGAAACTCAGTGATAAAAAACAAACATCTGTGATGGAAAAAAATATATATTGTAAATAATATAGCATATTCTTGACCCATTAAAGGGACTTAGTGATTAACAGTTGCTTCAAAATCACATAATTCCACATGAAAGCTCATTATTCCTACCTTAATATATGTACTCAAGGGAAGCATATATACTACTTCTATATATATGGGTATATTAATATTGGATGACATATTGATTTTTAATCTAATCGAAAACATTGCATTGATAAAATAATATAAGATCCTAAAGGAACTGTTATTGCCAATATTTTCTTAATCACCGCCCTACTAAAGAGGGCATTTGTTTTTACTCATTGTCAGTAAGCAAGTTTGCTAAGAGTGCACTATTTCCAAAGCATTCTTCTAGATGTTGATAGTGAAGATTGAAATAAGATGAAATGCGTAACCTCTAAAAAAGAACTTATAGGATAGGTGTATACACATCTATAGGTATGAAAGTAATGTAGTTCACCATATAAACTACATGGGTATTGGCATGTTTGAAGCATTTAAAACCTCAATGAAACATTGTTAAAATGTGAAATGGAGTTAATTGTGGGTGTTGAGCAGTAAAAGATAAATGTTTTTGTATTATTTTGAATGAATGGGAAGAATAAATTGATGTCCAATGTGCATTTTATGTACACATATATGTACATATAGTTACTGGAAAATTTTTTTTTTCCAGGTGGAAGTACTAACCTAAAGAGGCTGTTTTAGTTATAAATGCTTAATCATGACACAAAGTTGATGAACAGGCTGTCCCCTCTTACTGGAACACTTTCCTGTCCACCACATTCCTAAATTTCTACTTACCTAACTCTTGCTTATCTTCACAGTCTATGGACCCACCTAAGAAAGCCTGCCATGAGCTTCCTAACCTGACTTAAATGCCTGAGAACAGCCTCTTCTTTCCCATCCGAAGCATTCTCAGTGACCTTGAAATTCCCTTCTTGTTGGTTGTTCTCTCCTCAATAGGCTTTAAATTCCTACAGAATAGAGATTGTATTCATTTTGCACATAGTATCATCAGAGATTAGCACAATACAAGCACATAGTTGCTCAATAATAAATAAAGCAACAATCAATAAATACATTTAGAGATTTTAGTTAAAAACTAAAGTCTTTTTATCAAGGCTTTTTATCATATTAAAGAAGAAGGAAAATAGTTTAAATAAAGCTGAGAAATCCCAAGGTTCTGAAAATTCAAATTGAGGATTTAGTTATGATATGGAATCATAAGAAAAATGAATATAATTATTGGGAGGGATCACATATTATCTAAATTACCTCTCAAATGATAATCAATAATGATACATGATACAATATTTTTTGGAGGAGATTATGGCTGTAAAATAAAAAAAAAAATAGCACCATGCTTCCTGGCCTATGTAGCATATCAATATGGAGAATATGATTAAGAACAAAATATTTCACACCAATAACCTAGGTATAAACATGGAATTCTTGCTTCTTTCTGTCCTCATATTCTGGTTAACTATGTGCTTATCTACATTAGTTGAAAAAAAGAATAACATTTCATATAAATTATTGTTAATAATGCCTTAATAAAAGGGGAAGCCCTTTTGTAATTTTTTTCCCTCCAGAGAAAGTTCTTTTGATTTGGAAAAGGCTTCTAAACCAAAATGATTACTCTGCCAGATTTATGGGGCCCTTTAAATAGCCGACAACCCTTCTAGTCAGGAAGCAATACTGTGATTTTTATGATTCACAGTGTGTAATGAGGACACAACACTGAACTGTCACTGCACGCAGATTAGAAATAAGCTGCAATAACTTCCTTTTTATATTTCTGCCTTGAAGTAGTGTAAGAATGCAGTATTTTGTACAAGGATTTTGTTGATTATACCTAATAAAGTTTATTTCAAAAGAGGGCAAGAGAGACGACTTGGCCTCAAGTAACATGGGAGAAATAATGAACATGGTTCATTATTCCTATTAACCGAATCTCTTCAAATGAGAATTTTCTTATAAAGGTAATGCTCTAAAAAAAGTATATTAATTCCATCTATTGATAAATGTGTATGTTTATTTTAATGTGCTTGCAGAATTATGCCTATATAGTTGGAAAAATAGGCATAGAAGTATTTTAATATATGAATACTCAGGCATTATAAAATATAAATAATATAACAAATGCCCACTTTTATAACACTTAGTTTCAGAAATAAACTTTAAAGCTATTAGAACCTCTGTGTTTGTCTTATTTTCCACTTTCTTTCCAAGAATTAACTTTCATCCTGGATTTGCATCTTTTTTATATTTGTGCTACGTTTGTTTAAACAACATTTAGCCTTGGCTATATCTTTTTTAATTAAGAAGAATTATACTACCAAAAAGTTTGAGCAACTGCTCTTTGGACTAAATGTTATAGTTTTTGAAATCCTGATATGTGTCGTTCCATTTACCTACTTTTGCTGCTTAATGGCGTTCTATTTTATGAATACTCTGAATTTTATTTATCCACCTATTAAGGGATAAAACTAAAACCAAACCCATTGCCATCAAATCAATTCCGACTCACAGTGATCTTATATGTAGTATGGACATACATGCACATACATATATATAGTGGTGCATTTCTTGAATTTATTTTTATGAATTCCTCATACACTTTAGACACTAATTGTCTCTTATTTCTCTTGCATATATTTTCTGCCAGCCTGTCCATTCTTCTACTTGATATAGAGTGAATATAATATTTTCATATTATACTCAAAAGATTAAGAGACAATTAGTATCTAGAGTGTATGAGGAACTCATAAAAATTAATAAGAGAAAAACATATAAAAACTCTCTTTCTCAATATATATTCATATATGTGTATAGTGTATAGGGTCACTGAGTCAAAATCAACTTGACGGCAACAGGTTTGGTTTTGGATTTTGTAGTATATGTATATAGATATATGTATATATTCATATATGTATGTGTGTATATATATATGCAAATAATTTAAGAAGGCAGTTCACCAAAGAAGAAATCTGAGCATATGCAAATGTAAAAATATTCCCTTACATGTCTGTTTGTCCTACTGTGGGGACTTGTGTGTTGTTTTGATTCTGGGTGCTTATACCACCAGTGTTCAAATACCAGCAGGGTCATTTATGGTGGACAGTTTTCAGCTGAGCTTTCAGACTAAGACAAACTAAGAAGAAGGACCTGGTAGTCTACTTCTGAAAAAAATTAGCCAGTGAAAGCCTTATCAATAGCAGGGAATATTGTATGATATAGTGCCGGAAGAGGAGCCCCTCAGGTTGGAAGTCACTCAATATACAACTGGGGAAGAGCTGCCTCCTCAAAGTAATTGTTGCTGTTGTTAGGTGCCATTGAGTCGGTTCCAACTCAGAGCAACTGTATGCACAACAGAATGAAACACTGCCCGGTTCTGAGCCATCCTTACAATCGTTGTTATGCTTAAGCTCATTTTTGCAACCACTGTGTCAGTCCACCTCATTGAGGGTCTTCCTCTTTTCTGCTGACCCTGTACTCTGCCAAGCATGATGTCCTTCTCCAGAGACTGATCCCTCCTGACAACATGTCCAAAGTATGTAAGACGCAGTCTCACCATCCTTGCTTCTAAGGAGCATTCTGGTTGTACTTCTTCTAAGACAGATTTGTTTGTTCTTTTGGCAGTCCATGGTATATTCAATATTCTTTGCCAGCACCACAATTCAAAGGCGTCAATTCTTCTTCGGTCTTCCTTATTCATTGTCCAGCTTTCATATGCATATGATGCGATTGAAAATACCATGGCTTGGGTCAGGCACACCTTAGTCTTCAGGGTGACAGCTTTGCTTTTCAAAACTTTAAAGAGGTCCTTTGCAGCAGATTTACCCAGTGCAATGCGTCTTTTGATTTCTTGACTGCTGCTTCCTTGGCTGTTGATTGTGGATCCAAGTAAAATGAAATCCTTGACAACTTCAATCTTTTCTCTGTTTATCATGATGTTGCTCATTGGTCCAGTTTTGAGGATTTTTGTTTTCCTTATGTTCAGGTGCAATCCAAACTGAAGGCTGTGGTCTTTGATCTTCATTAGTAAGTGCTTCAAATCCTCTTCACTTTCAGCAAGCAAGGTTGTGTCATCTGCATAACGCAGGTTATTAATGAGTCTTCCTCCAATCCTGATGCCCCGTTCTTCTTCATATAGTCCAGCTCGAAGTAGAGTCAACCTTAATGATGTGGATGGAGTCAAGCTTTAGAGACCTTCATTTGCTGATACAGCATGACTCAAAGTAAGAAGAAACAGCCACAAACAAATTAATGATAGGAACTTGGAGGGTATGAACCTAGGAAAATTGGAAATTGTCAAAAATGAAATCAAACACATAAACACTGGTATCCTAGGCGTTAGTGAGCTGAAATGGTCTGGTATTGGCCATTTTGAATCAGACAATCACGTGGTCTACTATGCTTGGAATGCAAACTGAAGAGAAATGGAATCACGTTCATTGTCAAAAAGAACATTTCAAGATCTATCCTGAAGTAAAATGCTGTCTGTGATAGAATAATATCCATACGCCTACAAGGAAGACCAGTTAATATGACTATTATTCAAATCCACACACCATCCACTAATGCCAAAGATGAGGAAATTGAAGATTTTTACCAACTTCTGCAGTCTGAAATTGATCAAAGATGCAATCAAGATGCATTGATAATTACTGGCATTTGGAAACAAAGAAGAAGGATTGGTAGTTGGAAAATGTGGCCTTGATCATAGAAATGATGCAGGAAATCACATGATGGAATGTTGCAATACCAATGACCTCTTCACTGCAAATGCATATTTTCAACAATGTAAACAGTGACTATACACCTGGACATCACCAGATGGAATACACAGGAATGAAATCGACTACACTTGTGGAAAGAGATGATGGAGAAGCTCAATATCATCAGTCAGAACAAGGCCAGGGGCCACCTGTGGAGCAGGCCATCTATTGCTCATATACAAGTTTGATGAAGTTGAAGAAAATTAGAACAAGTCCATGAGAGCCAAAGTACAACCTTGAGTATATCCCACCTGAATTTAGAGACCATCTCAAGAATAGATTTGATGCATTGAACACAAATGACTGAAGACCAGATGAGTTGTGGAATGACATTAAGGACATTATTGAAGAAGAAAGCAAGAGGTCATTAAAAAGACAGGAAGGAAAGAAGACCATAATAGATGTTTGAAGATACTCTTAAAGTTGCTCTTGAATGCAGAGTAGCTAAAGCAAAAATAAAAAATGGAGAATAAAAGAGCTGAACAGAAGATTTCAAAGGGCGACTCAAGAAGACAAAGTATTATAATGAAATGTGCAAAGACCTGGAGATGGAAAACCAAAAGAGAAGAACATGCTTGGCCTTTCTCAAACTGAAAAAACTGAAAGAAAAATTCAAGCCTTGAGTTACAATATTGAAGAATTCTATGGGGAAAAATACTAAAAAATGCAGAAAGCATTGAAAGAAGCTGGAAGGTATACACAGAGTCACCATACCAAAAAGAATTGGTTGACATTCAACCATTTCAGGAGGTAGCGTACGATCAAGAGATAAAAGCTGCACCAAAGACTTTGTTGAAAAACAAGCCTCCAGGAATTGATGGAATACCAATTGAGATGTGTCAACAAATATATGCAGTGCTGGAAGTGTTCACTCAACTATGCCAAGAGATTTGGAAGATAGCTACCTGGCCTGCTGACTGGAAGAAATTGGTATTTGTCCACATTCCAAAGAAAGGTAATCCAACAGAATGCTGAAATTATCAAACAATATCATTAATATCACACACAAGTAAAATTTTGCTGAAGATCTTTCAAAAGCGGTTGCAACAGTACATTGACAGGGTACTGCCAGGAATTCAAGCTGGATTCAGAAAAGGATGTGAAACAAGAAATATCACTGCTGATGTCAGATGGATCCTGGCTGAAAGCAGAGAATACCAAAAAGATGTTTACATGTGTTTTATTGGCTATGCAAAGGCATTTGACTGAGTCATAACAAATTATAGATAACTTTGCAAAGAATAGGAATTCCGGAACACTTAATTGTGCTTATGAGGAGCCTGTACTTAGACCAAGAGGCAGTCATTTGAGCAAAACAAGGAGACACTGAGTGGTTTCAAGTCTGGAAAGGTGTGTGTCAGGGTTGTATCCTTTCACCATACCTGTTCAATCTGTATGCTGAGCAAATAATCCAAGAAGCTGGGCTATTTGAAGAAGAACGGGGCATCAAGATTGGTGGAAGACTCATTAACAACCTGTGTTATGCAGGTGACACAACCTTGCTTGCTGAAAGTGAAGAGAACTTGAAGCACTTACTGATGAAAATCGAAGACCACAGCCTTCAGTATGGATTATGGCTCAACATAAAACAAAAATCCTGACAACTGGACCAATAAGCAACATCATTATAAATGAAGAAAACATTGATTGAAATTGTCATGAATTTTATTTTACTTGGATCCACAATCAACACCCATGCAAGCAGTGGTCAAGAAATCAAAAGGATCATTGCATTGGGCAAATCTGCTGTGAAAGACCTCTTTAAAGTGTTGAAAAGCAAAGATGTCACCTTGAAGACTAAGGTGGCCTGACTCAAGCCATGGTGTTTACAATCATTTCACATGTATTCGAAAGCTGGACAATGAATAAGGAAGACCAAAGAAGAATTGATACCTTAGAAATGGGGTGTTGGTAATGAATATTGAATATACCATGGACTGCTAGAAGAATAAACAAATATGCCCTGGAAGAAGTACAGCCAGAGTACTCATTAGAAGGTACGATGGGAGTCTTTATCTCATGCACTTTGAACACATTGTCAGGAGGGATAAGTCCCTGGGGAAGGACACCATGCTTAATAGAGTAGAGGGTCAGTAACAAGGAGGAAGACCCTCAATGAGGTGGATTGACACAGTGGCTGCAACAATGGGCTCAAGCATAACAATGATTGTGAGGATGGCCCCGAACTGAGCAGTGTTTCATTGTGTTGTATACATGGTCGCTGCGAGTTGGAATCGACTCGATGGCACTGGGTTCGGTTTGGTTTGGTATGAGTCAGGAGAGATTAGCTGGCACATAACTACAATAACATACAGTTATTATCTTAAATCCTCTACTTAAATCATAAAGTTTTACTTTTCATAGTATTTAATATACTTGTAACTAGTTTTTTGTTATATAAATATGGTTTATTTATGTATTTTATACTAATAAAATTTTTAATATTAATAAACTAATTTTTATATTAACAAACTAATTTTTCAGCACTATATAATGAATACTTTATCTTTTTACCACAAATTTTCAATGCTAACCCTGGCAATAAAAGAGGGAAAGAAAAATTTCGAAAGACTGTTCATTTGGTTATAAATTTTACAAGATTTTAAGCTTAAACAAGAGAGGAATGAGAATGGATATCAAGATTATTTTTGCAAAAAAAAAAAAATTTAGACTAGAAAAGGCTACTAGACAGGATACCTTTCTAGCCTCAAAGACCATGAAAATAGCACCAACAGAAATCTAAGTGGTTAGAGTAGTAAAGTAAGATTGTAATGCAATAAGAAGTGATATAAATTAGGAATTCTTTAAGATAGCATTTCATACACTTCAATTTTTTTCTAAAAATTTTCTAAGTATACGATCTTATTTTGGTTTAAAAAAGAATGAAATGAACAGAAAGAGAATGTGTTCTTCAAGAAAATATAGCAATTTTTTAAATGACAACATACAAGTAAGAGTGTGTATCTATCACTTCCCAAGATTTCAGTTGTATTAAGTTAAATATTTAAAGTGTTTAAATCATAGACAATGAAGAAATATGTTTGAATATTTATAAGATCTCCCAAGGAATTGCAATATTAAGCTTTGAAGTAATAGCAGAAATTAGAGAAGATAGGCAGTCTTCTTGACTCCATTAGAGTTCTCCCTTTTTCCCATTATATTGTGATTCTCCCACTTTCAAATATAATTGTATGACATCTACTGTATCTTTTTATTCTATTCATTTCTATATATATTTGTGAATACCAAATAGTTTTAATTCTTTCTACTTTGTTGATATTTCTGAATATTGTGTTAGATGTGTTAAGACTCATATCTTTTTTATTTTTTCTTTCATGAGTTTATGTTATTTAAAAAAAAAAATCAAAAACTAATTCCTAACTCAGTACCCTAATTTGTTCAATGAAAGGAGTAAAATGGCAATTCTGTAGGAATTAATAAATTATACCATTCCTGAAACAATTTTTTTTTTTAACCATTTTAGGAAAATGGTTTTTTGAAGTTTAAAATTTTTGATTTAGAGGATGCGGACCTTCATTTTGTAAATTAAATACTGACAAGAAAACTTCCTTGTAGGAACAAAAGTGTTTTCCTTTAAAGCATTTTTCTGAGAAGCTATAAATGAAAAATATGTCAGACAAGGTTTATATTCTACTAAGCACTTTTATTTTGGACAATAACTGACCTGTTTAAAAAAAACAAAAACCAAACTCATTGCCGTGGAGTTGATCCTGACTCATAGCAACCAACCCTATAGGAAAGAGTAGAACTGCCCCATAGGGTTTCTAAGGAGCAGCTGGTGGATTCGAACTGCTGGACTTTTGGTTAGCAGCCAAAAGCACTGCCCCACTAGGGCTCCAACTGACCTATGGACCGTATTGTTTGAGCCCAAACTGCTCTTTTATATTAACTGCTCAGCAACCCTCTGGCCTGCTTCTAAACCTTAGAAAATTTTATGCGATGCTCAGCCTAAAATTGGGGGCTGGGGGTGGGGGCGGAGGGAAAGTTCAATTTATAGAGAGGTCTTCTGCAACACTTGTGTATGTATGAGATGAAATTACAGTCAGGAAAAGAAAAAGGAAGAAATGTTTTCTAAAATAGGGTCATTCTAATGAAACTACTCAGCCTGTACAACAGTATCACATATCTTACTTGAAGTTGTTAAACAAAATCTGTGTTTACATATACTGTTGTGCAGTTATCAAACCAATCAAAACCTCACCCATTGTTTTTTTAATTCAAAAGTGATTAGCAAGTGCTGAGAAGTCGCCTTATCTCACTGAAACACAGGTACCAACTCAGAGTAAATATTTTGGTAAACAATTATTCTGTCCTTGCATATTCAGCAGTGTGCTAAATTATGCATAATCTTGCATAAGTAATAAGTGAAGGTAGCTTAAATTCAGGTTTTTTTTTTTTTTTTTTTTTTAACCTGACCTATTTCTCGCAGTGCTGTTAGCTGCTTAAATCATGTATGAGCTATCTGTAAGGCTTCAATGAGTAGCTCGAGTGGAGAAACTTCACTAATAAATTTCAGGAGAAGACAAGTTTTTTGACAGGCGTAATGCAACACACAGAGTCTGAAACTCACACTCTGGGAATTTAGAGCAATCCTCGCAAAGCAGCTTTTCCCTGTTACATTAATAGAGAAAATGAAGTATGAAAGTCCTCAGGAATTACTGCTAGGTGTAATTTAAATAATTTACCAGAAGACAGTTCAGCACATGCATAGAACAGGGGCATACTGAGTTTGCCATAAGCAGTTTATAAATAAACTATATTCTGCTGAAGTAAGTCAGGCATAAATTATAACTGTTTTCTTTTGTGGCTGTATTCTGTTCCTCATTGTAATAGTTATTTAAAAAAAAAATTCTGGGTTATGACCTTCTCCTGAAAATCACAGACATTGCCTACCTTATTCCTCGCTTATGAGCTTCCTTATGGTTAATGGTTTTGCAGCTATGAGATCAAAGTAAAATTACCATTGCTGGAAATAAAGAAAAAAAATGCATTACATATCTGTAAACAGAGTTCTGGAAGATTCCTTAACCTGATTGGGAGTGGGGCCTTGGAGGGGGCTAGGGGATTTATATAGCCAAAGACCATCAAGGAGATTCTGGCCATTTTATAAAAATTTTATACCTTATAACAAAAAAAGACGTATTTTCTCTTTCTTGCCTTAAATGATCAAGCCAAGGTGAAAATGCAGAAAGGAAATACACAATGAAGTCTAAAAATTATGCACAAATTTTCTGTAAAGCATGCATGTGGAGGTTAAAAAGCTTCTATTTCACATAGCCTGAGTTATTAAAGATCATATATGTTCTGATGGCAGAAAAGATTTTCCTTAAGTATACTTGGAAACTCTATGGGGCAGTTCTACTCTGTCCTATACGGTTGCTATGAGTCGGAATCGACTAGACGGCACTGGGTTTGGGTTATACTTTTGTCCTTTGGAAAGGGGTTTATAAAAGGTGATATGAAGTGTGTGAGGAGCAAATCTTTTGGACAAGCTGAGTGACCATGGTTTTCTCCATTTCTCTCCCTGTTGGGATCTTCAGGCCTCAGAACAAACCACCCTCCACCCCCACCAGGCCTGATGTTCATAAGCAAGATTAAAAAGATGCAATTATGGGCTAACTACCACCCCCCCAGGAAGTCAGGGGGGCATGATGCAGTAAGATGCTTATTAAAAAAAGCCAGGGTTAAAAAAATACAGTTGGTCACTTAGGCTGGGGGTATAAAGTAGCCAGGAGAGGAGGTTTTCTAGTCTCCTCAGCTATGGTGCAGGTGGGACACAAACAGCATAAGTTTACAATCTCCCTAAGTGGACTTGGAGCCCTGATGGTATAGTAAAGACCTATGGCTGCCAAATAAAAGGTCAGCAGTTTGAATCCACCAGCTGCTCCTTGGAAAACCCTATGCGGAAATTCTACTCTGTCTGGTAGGATCACTGTGATTTGGAATTGACTCGATGGCAATTTTTTTTTTTTTGGTAAGTGGACCTACCTGGCCAGGGAGGGACTGGCAGTAGGTAGGTTCCCTTTGAAGCCCCTCACCCATGGCACAAAGTGGGGTGTGCCAGGAAGAGTCATCATCTTTGTCCAGGCAGCTTTTGAAGGGGAACTGCTTGTGATGAAACCTTTCCTGTTGTATGCTGTCTGACTCTTGTAAGTAGTAAAAGCTACTTTCCATGTGCTAACCTGTATTCATGTTCTGATCTGAAAAAACTTGATGTTTATGGAGCAATCCATATTAGTTATTAGTGCCCTTTTCCTAATGGCCTGCTGGCTATGTAGAAATCAGGCACAATCTGTGAGCACCACACAGATTTGGAGTATTGTCTAATGGAGTGCTTGGTCTCGTTTTGAGACCCCAAGTTATAATCTAGAGTTAGGTAAATTTTACTTTCACTTAGCTTTTTTTTTTAATAGTGAAAATAGAGTCCTTGCAAAAAATACTGTAGAATAGGGAGTGAATAGCTATGCTCCTGATGTTACATAAGAAACACGTTAAAAAAAATAATGTTCATTCTCATAAAAGTTCTTTTAAATATATATGAATCATACTTCTTAGGATGTCCTTTGGAGTAATATGTACTGTAATTTCCTCCGTTTTCCATATACATGAATATATGTTTATACTCATCATGTATATGTGTGTGTATATGTATATATATGTGTGTGTATGTATGTATGTATGTATGTCAGAGTTGAAACTTTGCCTGAGAATGCATACTCCACATATAGGTGTTTTAACTAGAATTGAAATACTGCCTAGGGGGCAAAGTAGGCAGCACAGAAGAAAATATTTCAATGATTATGCTTTTATCCTTCAGATCAGTTTTATTATAATGGCTTAGGCTTGAGAGCATCTTTTAATAGTGGGGAGTATTTTCTGAGCCTTGACCTGCAATATGGAATGAAAACAGACTTATATTTGCCCATGTTTTTAACGAAAAAGATGGGCTTGATATACTTGCCATTCAGATCTGAGCTGTGATTTGTTCATATGATCTTCATAGGTGATTCTATGAATCCTTCGTTGGGGTATATTGTTTATGGTGATTGGTCTGCGTAGAAAAGCTTGGCGCTGAACCTATGGGTTGGAACTTGTAATCTAAACTCCACATTGTAACTAATTAATTAAATATTCACAACGGATATGTAACATCTAGGAAATTTGAGAACGGTTTGCAAAACTCCATAAAGCTTATTGGGGTTTGTGCCTGACTGACTGCAGGAAAAAAGGAAGAAGGTCCAGTATATTTCTATTCTTGATAGGCAACGGAGTTCAACACATGTGTAAAATTACAGCTGGAGACTATTGCTAAAAGAACTTACAATTTTCTATAAGAATCAATCATACGAGGTGAGTATATTCCTATATAGCTGTTGTAGATGCTAGTCTCACAACGTAGTTTGAGGAACGCTGAAACTCTATGCATTTGGGTTAAGGCATATAAAAAGCCTGAGAAAATACTGTTCTCATGTCAAAAGGAAATGATATAAAATATAAATACTGTAACACTAATGTTGGTAGGTGCCATTGAGTTGGTTCCGACTCATAGCAATTGTATACAGAAAAGAACAAAACACTTCTCAGTCCTGTGCCATCCTCACAATCTTTGTTATATTTTAGGCTATTGTTGCAGCCACTGTGTGAATCCATCTCTTCCAGGGTCTTCCTCTTTTCTGATGACCCTGTACTTTACCAAGCATGATGTCTTTCTCCAGGGACTGATCCTTCCTGATAACACGTCCAAAGTATGTGAGATGAAATCTTGCCATCCTCGCTTCCAGTGAGCACTCTGGATGTATTACTTCCAAGACAGACTTGTTCATTCTTATGGCAATCCATAGTATCTTCAATATTCTTCACCAGCACAATAATTGTAAGGCACTGATTCTTCTTTGGTCTTCCTTATTCACTGTGCAGCTTTCACATGCGTATGTGGCAATTGAAAGCATCATGGCTTGGGTCAGGCTCACCTTAGTCCTCCAAGTGACATCTTTGCTTTTTAACACTTTAAAGATATCTTTTGCAGCAGATTTGCCCAATTTGATAAGTCCTTTGATTTCCTAACTGCTGCTTCCATGGGTGTTGTTTTTGGATCCAGGGAAAATGAAATCCTGGACATCGTCAATCTTTTCTCCATTTGTTATGATGTTGCTTATTTGTCCAGTTGTGAGGATTTTTGTTTTCTTTATATTGAGGTGTAATCCGTACTGATGGCTGTGGTCTTTGATCTTCATCAATAAGTACTTCAGATCCTCTTTGTTTTCAGCAAGCAAGGTTGTGTCATCTGCATATCACAGGTTGTTAATAAAACTTCCACCAATTCTGATGCCACATTCTTCTTCATATAGTCCAGCTTCTTGGGTCATTTACTTGCCATAGAGATTGAATAAGTATAGTGGAAGGACACAACCCTGACACATACCTCTTCTGATTTTAAACCATCCAGGATCCCATTGCTTTGTTAGAATGACTCTTGGTCTATGTACAGGTTCCTCATAAGCACAATTAAGTGTTTTGGAATTTCCATTCTTTGCAAAGTTATTCATAATTTGTTATGATCCATACAGTCAAATGCCTTTGTGTAGTCAATAAAACATAAGTAAACATCTTTCTGATTTCTCTGCTTTTGGCCAATATCCATCTGACATCAGCAGTGACATCTGTTGTTCCACATCCTCTTCTGAATTGAGCTTGAATTTCTGGTAGTTCCCTGTCAATGTACTGCTGCAACTGCTTTTGAATGATCTTCAGCAAAATTTTACTTTCATGTGATATTTATGATACTGTTCAAGAATTTTGGCATTTTGTTGGATCATCTTTTTTTGGAATGGGCAGAAATATGGATCTCTTCCAGTCAGTTGGCCAGGTAGCTGTCTTTCAAATTTCTTTGCATAGCTGAGTGAGTACCTCCAGTGCTGCATGCATTTGTTGAAACATCTCAATTGATATTTCATCAATTCCTGGAGCCTTGTTTTTCACCAATGCCTTCAGAGCAGCTTAGAATTCTTCTTTTGATACCATGCATTCTTGATCATATGCTACCTCCTGAAATGGTTGAGAATTGACCAATTCTTTTTGATATATAACTGTATGTACTCCTTCCATCTGGTTATGATTCTCCCTGGATCGTTCAGTATTTTGCCCATAGAATTCTTCAAAATTGCATTTTGAGGCTTGAATTTTTTCTTTAGTTCTTTCAGCTTGAGAAATGCTGAGCATGTTCTTCACTTTCGGTTTTCTATCTCCATGTCTTTGCTCATTTTATGATAATATTTTACTTTGTCTTCTCGAGCTCCCCTTTGAAATCTTCAGCTCTTTTACTTCATCATTTCTTCCTTTCACTTTAGGTACTCTATGTTTAAGAGCAAGTTTCAGAGTCTTTTCTGACATCCGTTTTGGTCTTTTCTCTCTTTTTAATGACCTCTTGCATGTTCTTTAATAATGCCCTTGATGTCATTCCACAACTTGTCTGGTCTTTGGTCTTTAGTGTTCAACGGGTCAAATCTTTTCTTGAGATGGTTTCTAAATTCAGGTAAGATATACTCAAGGTCATATTTTGGCTCTCATGGCCTTGCTCTAATTTTCTTCAGCTTGAACTTGAGCTTGCATATGAGCGATTGATGGCCTGCCTCACAGTTGGCCCCTGGCTTTCTTCTGACAAATGATACTGACCTTTTCCATTGTCTCTTTCCACAGATGTAGTCGATTTAATTCCTGTGTATACCATCTGGTGAGGTCCATGTGCATAGTTACCATTTATGTTGGTGAAAAAGGTATTTGCAGCGAAGAAGTTGTTGGCCTTGCAAAACTCTATCATGGGATCTCCAGCATCATTTCTGTCACCAAGGGTGTATTTTCCAACTGCTCATCCTTTTTCTTTGTTTCCAACTTTCACATTCAAACTACAAGTAATTATCAATGCATATTGATTGCATGTGTGATCAATTTCAGACTGCAGAAGTCGGTAAAAATCTTCAGTTTCCTTATCTTTGGCATTAGCAATTGGTACATAAGTTTGAATAATAATTATAGCAACTGGTCTTCCGTGTAGGTTTATGGGTATTATCCTGTCCTTAACACCGTTGTACTTTAGGATAAATCTCAAAATGTTCTTTCTGACAGTGAACGCAATGCTATTTTTCTTTAATTTGTCATTCTTGACATAGTAGACCATATGATTGTTTGATTCAAAATAGCCAATACCAGCCCATTTTAGCTCATGAGTGCCTAGGATATTGATGTTTATGTGTTCCATTTCATTTGTGATGGCTTCCAATTTTCCTTGATTCATGCTTTGTACATTCCATGTTCCAATTATTAATGGATGTTTGCTGGTGTTTCTTCTCATTTTGAGTCATTCTACCTCAGCAAACTAAGGTCCCAAAAGCTTTACCCCCTCTACATCATTAGTCTGGACTCTACTTTGAGGAGGCAGCCCTTCCCCAGTTGTGTTTTGAGTACCTTCCAACTTGAGGAGCTCAGATAATGTTCTGCTGACATTCATAAAGTTTTCACTGGCCAATTTTTTTGAAAAGTAGACTGCCAGGTCCTTCTTCCTAATATTCATATGCATATAATAATAAAGCTTGATTCTATATGCAAGAGATTTAGGTATAATATTCATTGATTCAATGTGGGTGGCAAGGTTGGTCAAGGAAGAAGGGGTTAGTAGTCCCTTGTGCTGCTAAGGAGAGGATTCCCAACTGAAAACCACCAGAGGGAATACTGTCAAACAGAATATATTAAGAGGTCATGGGGCTATTGGAAGGTGGGGGTATATGCCCAAGTTAAATAAAATAGTGTCACAGACTCCCAAGAAGAAACTCAGGTTCGCTGTTTGCCTTTGGCCAGTTTAGAATTTGGCACAAACAAATTCAACTTTCTATCACTTTAGTATAAATGCCAAATAAGAACCAATATTGATAATAGAATCCTTCTTTAGTTGTTGATAGATATGACACTAGTATAAAAATCTGGGTCGTTTATTACTATAATAGAATTTATCCCTGGAATATAGCTTCTTTATCAGTGATTGTTTCCATGTTAACATGTTGAACTTGTTACTCTAATGGAAAGTCTGGCAGCTCCTCTTACATTACTTTATGAAAGAAATATTCAATCTGAGAAATAAATCATGTTAACCAATGTACACAGATCCATTATAACCTACTATGTATCCACCTAAGGTAGGACAGGTATGTGTATAAAGTATTATATATATATTAGTGGATATATATATATGTATATATGACATTTGGCCATTTTGAAAGTTGTCTGTTTACTTAGTTGGTTATGATGAAGGTCTCATATGACAGTCTATCTTAGCATTCCTAAAGCTAGGTTTTCTGTATGCAGGAAGTTTATACCTTCTCTTACTATGGCTCTACAATGAAGCTCAAGAGATTCATTGTGGTCGAGTAGAAGTAAAGTAGAAACTCCTTGTTTTATTATTCCCATAGTAGGTCCTGCAAATAAATCTATATAATACCAACCCAATCAAAAGAAGTCATGAGTTTGGAAGGAAGTCTGTAATCAGAGTCAGTTTTAGTCTCAGTTCTGTCCCTATTATAGGATCCATGAAGTCTTTTTAATTTTAACTGTCATTTTTTAAATTTAATTTGTTGATATATATTCAAAACAAAATAACAACAATGAAAACAAAACAAAAACTAAATTAATACCAATCTTGAATAATATTAGTTTTTCTTTGGAACATAGAATGATACATTGTAGACACTGAGTGAATGGCAAATGAATGGATAAGGCCTTTTCTTTCCAGTTTTAGTATAGCCTATTCTGAAAACTCATTCAGAATGGACTCGATGGCAGTGGTTTTATCCTGAAAAATAAGCTAAAGAATCAAGCATAGTATCTGATTCATGCTACCTTTTTGCAACCCAATTTTAGTCTTTGAAATGTTGGCATAGCAAACAATATCTTAATTTTTTATTCATTCATTTTTTAGTTCAAGGAATTTTTATTCAGGCAACTCTGTGGTGGAGCCCTGGTGGCATAGTGGTTAGGAGCTACGGCTGCTAACCAAAAGGTTGAGAGTTTGAACCCACCAGCTGCTCCTTGGAAACTCTGTGGGGCCCTTCTATTTTGTTTAGCAGGGTTGCTATGAGCTGAAATTGACTCGGTGGCAACGGGTTTTTTTTGGGGGGGTGTGTGTGGGGTATGTGATAGGTACAGCGTACCATTTACTGAGAGTCTACCATGTACTAGGAGAAACTATGCTGAAGTTGTTTGAAATTACTTACCTCCTGGAGTTAATAATCAATAGATAAATTATAATGTAATTTTTTTAGCATGAAAAGTAATACAGGTTTACCTTTGGAAAAATTTTCCTTATAGGGTTCTTCTTTTTATGTATAATTTAGAGGTGGGCTCTATGTTTCCAATCTCTTTTGCATTTAGATGCAACTTGTGACTTAAGCTATTTATTAGTAAAGAAGTGTTTCTTGGTCTGTAATTGGAACTCATATAGTCATATCGTTACAATGTTCTTTATGTGTTCCCACTTCTGCTTGGATTAGCTGTAAACAGTAAAAATATAGCATCATTTGAACTCTTTCAAACAATGATTTTCTTTAGAAGAGCATATTTTTATTATCGAATTGAACCTTGAGTAGATAAGTAATGTTAACATGAAATTTCTTCTTAATATGCAATAAATAGGTTGTAGACCTGATAAAAACTGTTTAGTTAAAAGAATTCCATTAGCATCATTACAATGATAGAGAAAATAATGTGCAAAATAGAGTCACTGTCATGAGTCTGACCTTGTGATACAAATTAAAATAAAGAAAAGTGTCATATTTCTCTGTGGTTCATCTTGGGTTCACCTAATAGAACTCTGACAAAAGCAAATGTTTTGTCACTTAGTCTGCTGCCAAGAACGTTTTAGTGCATAATTAATGATAATCCATTCCTTAATGTGTGTGTATGAATGAACACAAAGTTGCTGCTGGTGCCACAGAAACAATATCATTTTCAGTGTGAAGAGAGCAGCACAAGTTCTACTAAAATAATGAGCTGTGGGAAGGATAATAGAAGGTGTCAGAAGCACAATAAACACGATTAGAGTGGACGAGGAAAAAAGAACTGTCTTTAACACCATCAGAATTTTTCTCTAAAAAAAGAGAACTCTTTGATGTATTTTCATAGCTTCTCTCACCATGTTGTCTGTAAATATCATGGAATATGCAGTCTATTGCTTAATTTACATTTCTGTCTTGTACGCTGACCACTTCTCTAATTTACTGTCAAGATTTGTTATTCTCTAAGGAGCCCTAGTGGTACAGTGGTTAAGAGTTTGACTGTTAACTGAAAGGTTGGCAGTTTGAACCCACCCAGTTGCTTAGGGGGAGAAAGATCTGGCGATTTGCTCCTATAAAGTTTAGTGTACAAAACCCTATGGAGCACAGTTATACCCTGACACACATGGGGTCAGAGTTAGCTCAATGGCAACTCTTTTTTTTTTTTTTTTCCTTTTCCCTAAAAGTGTCAAGTAAGCACCCAGAGAAGAACGAGATCAACTCATCAAGGGGAGCAGGTATAAAATGTATATACAGGGTATACTGTGACTTAAAAATCACAGAATGACTCATAGAAAATGTAATTTTCAAGGAAGTAGGGAAATGAAAACTTTGACAAATCATTTACGAAATAATTAGAGTGGGTAATACTGGAAGCCAGTTTGAAAGGCTGGCTTTACTATCACTCTAGCAACAACCTGAATGGGTAAAAGTACAGGGCAGTTTTACATATGCTATAATATCGTATATATATAATATATCAACATATAAATTACTAATATTATAGCAATATAAGCATATCAATTAACACATTAGCATATAATATATATTAATTATATATTAATATATAAATATAAAAACATTTAAAAAATCATTCCAGGCCTAAAATTATTCTTAACAATTTTTAAATTATTCTATCATAAGATTCCAAACCACCCTATCCTTTAAAACATTCCTACAGTTATTTTACCTTAGCTTCCATTTATTTCTTTTTGTTTTTTTTGTTTGTTTGTTTTCTCTCACTTTTCTTTTTATTACATTCTAAAGTCTTTTGGAAAATATTTTACAGACTTTTACTTTTTTGTATCCACAGTCTTTCTTTTTATTTACTGGAATTTCATACGGAAATAATACCTTTGCTTGATTATAAGCATGCATGATATGTTTCTTTAACAAATACATATTAAGCAGAAACCCCGTTGGCTTAGTGGTTAAGAGGCACAGCTGTTAACCAAAAGGTCAGCAGTTTGAATCCACCAGGCCCTCCTTGGAAACTGTACGAGACGGTTCTACTCTGTCCTGTAGGGTAGCTATGAGTCAGAATTGACTTGACAGCAATAGGACTACTGAAAAGTATAATAATATACACAAAACAAAAATTACTGCTTTCCTTTAGATTATATTTTAATATATGAATAAGAGTTATAATGTAACAATAAATAATAAGTGTTAATTAAAATATAGTATATTAGATGATAAATTCAATGAAATAAAAGCAAAAATGAGCAGGGCAGAGAGGTGAAGGATAAGGAAAGTGAAATGTGGGAGGCAGCGTATGGTTTTAAATAAGGTACTCAGGGTAGGGTGCTTTGAGCAGGAGCCATTTGAGCAAATATTTGAAGAAGGTGAGGGTGCAGCCATCCAAATACCCAAGGGGCGCATTATTGCAGGCAAAGGGAAGTGCAGGGCCAAGGCTCTAAGGCCAGAACATGACCATAGGACAGGAAGCAACAAGGTGACCAGTGGGGCTGGAACAGAGTGACTGAGGAAAACATAGGGGGAATGAAACCACAGAGGTACAGGGGTCAGTCACATAGGGCCTTGTAGGCTATTGGTTATTACTAGGAAATTAAATTAAAATCATTCAGATGTTTGAATAGAGGAATGACAGATTCAGCACCAGTTTTATAAGAACTTTTCTGGGTGCTGCACTGGAAAGAGGCTGAAAGGAAAGAGTCAGAAAGACCAGTTGTGAGGCTGTCTGGAAGAGAAAAATCAGGATTCCCTGGTAGATTGAATTCGGTATGTGAGAGAAGGAGGGCAATTTAGGATGGGTTCAAGTATTTGGTCTGAGTAATGAGAAGGATGGAGTTGCCATAAACTGAGATGCGAGGACTGTGAATAGATTTGGGAGAAATATCAGAAATAAGTAAGTTAAGGACATTTTTAATTTGAAATGTCTAATGACATTTAAGGTCCCTAGGTAGCATAAAGAGTTTGCACTCCACTTCTAATCCAGCAGTGCTGCAGAAGGAAGGCCTGGAAATATTCCATAAATATTACAGCCAAGAAAATCCCAGAGAGCAGTTTTACTCTGTAACACATGGTCACTATGAGTTGACAGGTTTGATTTTTTGGGTTTTTAATAAACATTCAAGTAGAGATGTTTGATAAACACTTGTATATAAGAGTCGAGTTTAGCAAAGTCTGAACAGGAGATATAATATGACAGCTATCGACCCATAAAACCCAAAACCAAACCCATTACTATCCAGTCAATTCTGACTCATAACGACACTATAGGACAGAATAGAACTGCCCCATAGGGTTTTCAAGGAGCAGATGGTGGATTTGAACTGCCGACCTTTTGGTTAGCAGCCATAGCTCTTAACCACTGTGCAACCAGGGCTCCATCTGCACATAGGTGGTATATAAACTCTGGATGAGGCTATCAAGTGAATGAGACCTTCAAGAAAATGAATGAAGCTAAAGATGAGAAAAAAGACCATGCCCTGGGACACTCCAACATCACAATGAAGAAGGGAAACCAGCAAACAAGACTGAGAAAAAGCTGTCACTGAGGCAGGAAGAAATCCAAGTGTAAAAAAAGGAAAACCAAGTGAAAAAAGTATCGAATAGAAGGGCATGACACACTGGGTTAAATGCTTCTGATGACTAAAGAAAATAAGGATTGAGAACTGACTACTAGATTTAGCATTGGTGGACATCATCTATAACTTGAAAAAGCTGTTTGGTTAAGTGGTGGAGGAGAAGCCTATATGGAATGGACTTAACAAAGCAGGAGAAGAAAAATTAAAGAAAGATTTTAGGGATCTCTTTTGAGGACTTTTGCTATGAATTGGAGACAGAAATTGGAGGAGAATGTAGTGCTAACAAAGGTTTTATTTGTTATTATTTTAATGGAAGCAATAAGTGCTATCTGTATGACTGAAGGGAAAGAGAAAAATTGATGAAGCAGGTCAAAGAGGGGAGAATTCCTGGAGCAGAATCCCTAGTGGTTAAGCGGTTAGCTGCTAACCAAAAGGTCAGTAGTTTCCTCTCCTTGGAAACCCTATGAGTCAGTTCTACTCTGTCCTTGTGGGGTCACAATGAGTCAGAATTGACTTGACGGCAATGGGTTTGTTAATGCAAAATCTTAGACACACTAGGAAGAAAGGCCTGACAATCTACTTCTGAAAATTAGCCAGTGAAAGCCCTATAGATCATAGAACACTGTCTGAGACTTCAACTTACTTGCTTTGGATGTGTCACAGAAGGGACAGATCTCTAGAAAGGGATATCAAGCTTGGAAAAGTGGAAAACCAGCAAGGGAGACCTTTGGTGAGATGGCTTGATACAGTTCCCATAACAATGGACTCAAACATGCCAACAATCATGAAGATGGTACAAGACTGGGCGATGTGTCATTCTATTATACATGTGATAGCCGTGAGTCAGAGACAACTCTACAACAGCAACAATGCAAAAATGGAGGCAATGGCCTTTGAAGCTCAAGGAGGTCATCCACTGTAACAGGAACGGAGGCAAAATGCATGAGTACAGATCATGGCTGTTGGGATAGTGAAATAAAATGTATGGTATTTGGCTGAGAGTGGGGATTGGGGAGGAGGTATCGGAGGTTTAAGAGAAAAGTCACACAATAGTCATTGAGGAAAGTAGATTAATGAACAGACAAGTGAAATGTAGTGTCACTGCTGGGCAGCAGTAAGGACTCATGGTCATGAACCCCTGTGGTTGTAGTGCTATTCTCCAGCTACAGTCAGCATGAGTGCAGCATGTAATAGCCAGGATTAGAGCTTTGCTGAAGCTCTGGTGAAGCAGAGGTTAAGAGTTCAGCTGCTATCAAAAGGTTAGCAGTTCAAATCCACTAGCCACTCCTTGGAAACCCTATGGGGCAGTTCTACTCTGTCCTGTAGGGTCACTTTGAGTTGGAACCGACTCGACAGCACCTAATGACAAAAACAGAGCTTTGCTAAAATTTAAGATGAAGAAAGGAAAGTGTATGAAAAATGAAAAGAAAGGAGGCATTTAGACCAGTGACTTCATACACAGCTTAATACAAAGGAGCAATGGCTTTAGATTTTTGGAGATCCATAGTGACTGTCAACATATGGAGTAATATTGCTAGGAAACACTAGGGAAGAGGCAATAAGACAAATGGGAGAGGGAGCTGATGAAAGGAAAGAGATGAGGAATACTGGAGTTATTTTAAAGTAGTTGCATCTAGACAGTGGCACTAATATTTATGACTTTATGAATGACAACCATCCCTCTGTTGTTCCTGCTTATTTTTTTTACTTTGGAAAAATATTCTTTTCTGTTACTCAGATACCACGTTCTCAGAGCGCCAATTTAGCTGTTGCAAGGGTGAACTCTGACTTGAAATCATCCACATTTATGTCTCCTTCCGTAACACTATTGCAGGCACCCACATAAAAGGTGAAAACAGGATTCTTCAATAAGATATGTGTGTGGCTACAAGTTCAAAAGTTCAATCCCACCATGCTGCTAAAACTTAAAGACAGGAAAACAGTTAAGTGCCATTCATCAGTCATTCAAATTGGGTGTACTTAATGGAATTATGACAAAAGCCAATATTCTTTTCTTTTCAGGAGCATTGCCATGTTACATTGTGGGGCCTTGTTAATGACATTCTACTCTTGTCATTCACTTCAGTAAGTGTTACAATAAGCATTAAAATATGATTATTGTATAATATAATAATTTTTTGCTTCCAGCCCCATGTCACACATCTGACACACATCTGGCTTCAGTACTGTGACAATTTGTCTCAATCTCTTGATGTTTCAGATGCTACTGAACTAGTTCAGGATACTTCATTTGTGATATCACACCTATGGCTGGCTAAAATACTAGGGTTTGTAAATAAAACTGCAGGTACTCATTTGGAAACATGAATGTTGTTTCCACTTATGAGCTGGGAAGAGAGGCCTCGGCAGGCAGCCACATCCTTTCCTGGCATTACTTAAAAAAAAATTACTTAGATGACCTTTAATGCTCTTGACCAGAGTATGAGTCACTGTTTCTGAGAACTGGAGCTCTTGCAGGGTGGTCACCTTGTTGGAAGGGAACTGAAGATGTAATTCCTTAGTCACACCTCTATGATCTCAGTGTCAGCTATAAAGTTGTTAGAGGAAAAGATTAAATATAAATAAAATAACTCAGAACTTACTATTTGAGGTGACAAATATTTCCTGTTTAAACAAAGGGAAATTGCTCTATCCTGAAACATAAGGTTCATTTTGGGCTGTCGTGCCTTCTCCACAAAGAATGAAAAAAAGAACTTCAAGCTATCAGTCTCCATTCTAGCTTTCTGAATACCTTTCTCTGATGGCTAGGAGCTCAGGTATACTTCTTGCGTTTGACTATGTACGTGTTCGGCTATAGGACCTTATCTGTCATCATCGCTAGTAGAATAAAAGAA
Source organism: Elephas maximus indicus (assembly GCF_024166365.1). Taxonomy (NCBI): domain Eukaryota; kingdom Metazoa; phylum Chordata; class Mammalia; order Proboscidea; family Elephantidae; genus Elephas; species Elephas maximus. The sequence continues at coordinate 162,634,677 of NC_064819.1, forward strand.
AAGGAAGGAAGGAAATGGAGGCATTGATGAATATTTAATAATGCTTTTAATCAGTCCCACCAAGTAAACATTTCTCCTGTTGCTTTACAAATGAGATTTCCCTATCATAGGAGCCTGCAGATGGTAATTTTTGTTTTCCCCAGTGAAAATCTTGGGAGCCTGGTTTGACTGGTAAATGATTTTATAATCATTAATGAATTTTAATGACTGACAAATTAAACAAAAATAATTTTGAAAAGTGTTTCTTGGTAAAGTTGCTGCCAAGATGTGCCTTGTATTTTCCTAAACTATTCACTTATTATGGGCATAATATTTTACATTTTGATGTCTCATTTATATGGTTCCTTAAACATCTTCCAGCAGCCATCTTAATGGGCATATTTAGTAGCTATGGAAATTAGTAGGAGCAAAGAGAAATCCCATCCATAGGGCACAAGCCAGAAAGATCTTTTCAGATTACAATTATCTGGAATGTTAAGGAGTTCACCATGACCAGGGTTGACAAGATTTTTCAAAAAAAAAAGCCCACTTCAGTGGTACCTTTTTGAATAAATGGAAACCAAATGAGCAAGCCAAGTCATAGCTGGGAAGACAATCAGTATAGAGAAAAAAGGAGAATATTGTACAAAGTATTGTTGAAAAGCAAAACTTTATGGTAAATTAGACCAACGGTACATGTTCAGAAATAACCAGCAATCTTTCTTGATCTTATAGGCTGTCCTCAGGCTCAACGTAATATGGCTTCAGCTGAGCGTCCTAGTTGGGTCTTGAGATGCAAAGAAAATCTTGGTAAATATCTATTTGTTCTCAAGGTGATCTATTTTATTACTCTCATGTTCCTCCATGAATTGTTTTCCAATTTGAAAGTGAAATTTTCTTCAAAATGCAGTGGATCGAATTCCTTAGCATCTCAAGAAAGCATTGCAATGAAACTCCGATTTTTATGTTCTTTTGCTATGTGGTGCATGTGAGTGTATTAAATGAGATTCTTTTCACTCTAGTTTTCATGGTTAACTTGTGTTACATGGGAGAAATGAACTCTGCATATAGAGAGAGAAACAGTGGGAGAAAAATAACTTCTAAGTTTATATCCCGGTGGACTCTCTTCATAGATGCCTATGACTTATAACTTGAGAGTACTTTAAAAAATGAGTGCTAATGGTGGTGGTCGCTATAGGGTCACTATAAGTTGGAATTCACTCAACGGCAACAGTTTTTTTTGTTTTTTTTTTAGTGGTGGTGGTGATGTCTACACTTATAAATCAAGTATAATTTACCACAAACATGTCTGTCACACAATAGGTATTTTAAATCATAGGAGTAGACACAGTTTTTCCTAAAGTATAGTGTTGGAACCTAAATTCTACCACAAATATTTTAGGCAGCATTTTGGGTTTGGTACTGAAGTTTCATCTGAGTTTTGCTGAGCTGTAACTTCCTGTGTGTTATTATGGATTGGAAATATTTCTTTGTAAGCTAGATTGGTAAGGACAGGCAGGGATAAATCTTTTGGAGAATAATTCTAAATCTTTTCCAATATCCACGTTCCTCTTAAATCTCCTGCAATCTTCTTCTCAGCTTTCTAGATTCATTTTCCAGAAGTTTTCTAATGGCTTTTGATTAGAAAGCTTAAAAATAATGATAAATAAATAAAACCCAGAGGTTTTCTTCAGAGAATCACCATGTTTACAGTTCTTTCCTGCAAGTGTTATCTATAGAAATACCCATAGGTTCATCCCCTAGGTTAGTCCCACCTCTCACCTTAATCAAGGAAAAGCCATCTGTTATGACATAATCCAAAATCCATACTCCCCAGAGAGATACTGCCCTACTACCATTTTGTGCCTTTCAAAGGGATCTGAAATTTTATCTTTTCAGTAGTTAAGAATTTGGAAGATGGTCATGTTTTTTCTGTATTCTGAAACTAAAAAAAAAAAAAAAAGCTAGTTTATCAGAGATTGAAAAGAAGTAAAAGTTTCTTCTTCTCTTTTAAAAATGTACTCTGTTATACAATCATATTTATTTAAAAAAAATTAACAAACTCAAAAGACAGAAGCAGATAAGGAATTCTGGGTCAAAAGGACAAAATATAAAAGAGATTTATTCCTAAACAAGAATTTAACAAAAGTTTGAATTAATACGATTAGAAAAACCCCTTTTTAAAAGTCTAGTCATTTCTTTTGAATTTTTAAAAGTAGATAGTTGTAAAGTTTCTGTTAGCTGCTACACAGACCACTCTTGACTCATGGCCACCCCACACACAAACAGAATGAAAAGCTGCCTGGTCCTGTGCCATCTCCATTGTTGCAGATCAGACCTTTGGAATCCAAGGTTTTCATTGGCTGATTTTCAGAAGTAGACTGCCAGGCCTTTCTTCCTAATCTGTCTTAGTCTGGTAGCTCTGCTGAAACCTGTTCAGCATCATAGCAAAACGCAAGCCTCCGCTGACAGATAGGGGGTGGCTGCTCTTGAATGGAACCTGGCTCTGCAGCATTGGCAAGTGAGAATTCTACCACTGAAACACTACTGCCTTGAGTTATAAAGTAAAAGCCGTGAATTTTGAGGGCACAAATTGGTGCTCAACAACTAATTTTCTAAGCTACCATATTTTTATGCAAATTCCGCATTTGTTTGCCAACAGTGTCCTCCCCCTGTGAGGTATTTTCATAATCACGCTGTGCTAATTTCTTTTTACAGCAACACATAAAAAAAATGGGCATAGCAGCACTTAACGAAAATATCTCATGGGCGGAGGGCGCAGTTGGCAAACAAATGTAGAAGGTGTGTGTTATTTGCATAAAAATATGGTAGTCTTTTGTACCTTAAACTCAAACTAAAAAATGGATTAAAACCTAGGGGTATTTTTGAACTATTAAGTATAAGTGAAAATGTTCCCCTTTAGTTCTATATTTCCCTTAAGAGAATGGCCCTTCATAAAAAACTTTGCCAGTACTTGGTTTTATTTTGGATTTTTTAAAAACTCTTCCATTCAATGGATTATTTGAGATTAATGAGGGAAGCTAAAGTGCTGATGAATAGGAAAAAGCTTGAATGGGTAAACTGATAAAATTCTCACTATGACTTTGGAGCAAATTATTTTTGTACAGGAATGGAGAATTCCTCCTATAGGAAATTTTCTATTCAAAGCATAATGTTTTTTTCCCATACCTTTATTATATCATTTATTGAAATATGTAGTATTTCACAGGCTAATTCCTTAAAGCTTCTTGACTTTATACTCATTTCTGATCATTAAAAATTTTTTCAATTGACTGCTGTTTAGCCTAATATTCTTTATTTCAATTAAATTTATTATATGCCTTGTAAATATATGCTCTACTCATAGTACTCAGAAAGTGAAAGACATTGTGTATTTGGATAGTATCTTACTTGGTGCAGACCTTCTGGATAAGCCATACACCAGGGAGGTGCTACAGCTTGTGTTCAAAAGCACATTTTCAAGAAGCAGACCTTTATTGACCTTTACATGACTCAGTTTTCTTAGCTCTAAAATCGGATAAACCTAGTATTTACAAGTCTCTTGTGATGATATGAAATCATGTATGTAAAGTGCTTGAAGCCTATAAAACCAAAACCAAACCCAGTGCCATTGAGCCGAATCTGACTGACAGTGACCCTATAGTGAGTGCTTAATAGCTTTTAGTTATCATTAGCAGCAACAGTAATATACTTAGATTGTTGTTAAGAAATCTGTGGTGAAATACTGTGATTGTTTTGGTGTGTTGGACTTAGAAAGACGGAGCTCTTAGATATTGATTTATTAAACAAATATTTATTATGTGTCAGACACCATACTCCATGCTGGGGGTATAAATAACTGTGATATAATTTGATTTTTTAAAAAAAGAGGCATGTAAAATCTACTCTGGGAGCATTGAGAGAGGATTAATTAATTCTGTCTAAAAGAGTCACAGATGACTTCACAGAAGGGGAGAGGCATTGGAATAAGGTCCCTAAAGATGTTCAAGGATTAGCTAGGGCAAGAATGAGGGAAAGATGAAAAAAACCTTTCCAGGCAGAAGGCATAGTGTGTGCAACAGCACGCAGCACCCAAGTGCCTGGCTGGTAAGGAAATAATGGATAAATAGTTTTTCCTGAAATAGCCTTGGTGGCTCAATGATTAAGCACTTGGCTGCTAACCAAAAGGTCACAGTTCAAACCCACCAGTGGCTCTGAGAGAGAAAAGACCTGGTGATCTGCTCCTGTAAAAATTAAAAACAAAACAAAACCCACTGCCATGGAGTCAGTTCCGACTCATAGTGACCCTATAGGACAGAGTAGATCTGCCCCATAGAGTTCCCAAGGAACACCTGGTGGATTCGAACCACCGGCTTTTTGGTTAACAGCCATAGCACATAACAACTATACCACTAGGGTTTCCCTGGTGGTATTAAAGCCTAGAAAACCAGATGGGGCAGTTCTGCTCTGTCACAAGAGGCAGCCAACAACAATGTTTTTCCTGACTGGATAGCAGAATATAGAGGGAAAATGGTGAGCAGCAAATATAGAAAAATCAGTTGAGGATACCTTATGAAGGATTCTTAATTCCTTGCAAAAGAATCTTGGATTATATTGAAGACAACAGGAAGCTGACTGAGGGTCCCGTGTAGACCTATCTACTGCTCATTCGCTAATTTAGTCATTTGTCCAACAAATATTTATCGAACAGCTACTACGTGCCAGCCCCATTTTACGCACTGGGAGTAAAATAGTAAGCAAGAAACAAGAAGCCTTGCATTCATGGGACCTTACATTCTGCTCTGGGGTAGCAGATGATAAACAAAATAAATAAGATACACAAAACTTTAGATAATAATAAGTTCTAATGGGAAAAACAAGTCAAGGAAGAGAGAGAGGGACTGTTGAAAGGAAAGTTACAATTTTAGATATGATGGCCAAAGAAGGCCTTGGTTAGAAAGTGACATTTGAGCCATGACCTGAAGGAGGAAGGTAGTTAGTCATGGGGATATCTGAGGAGAACAACAAGTGCAAAAGCCCCGAGGTTAAAGTGTGCCTTATATGGTCAAGGAGCAGCAAGAAGGCCAGTATTGCTGGAGCAGAGTAAGTTTAAGCATGGGAGAAAGAAGTAAAAAAGTAAGGCATAAAGATGACGGAGGAGTGAGGTGGGGAGTAAAAATCACAAAGAGCCTTGTGGGTCATTTTTAGTATTAGATTTATTATGAGCAGATAATGGCATGATCTGACTTTTACTTCAAAAAATCACTCTGACTGCTGTGCAGAGAATAAGCAGGGGTGAGGGGAAAGGAATGGTAGAATTTGGAAGCATAGTTAAGAGGTTGCTAAAATAATCAGGCAAGAGGGGATAATGGCTTGGACCAGAGTAATAGTGTTAGAAAAAGTGAGAGGGGAAAATGTTCTGGGGATATTTTAGAGTAAGAGCCAATGGGATTTTCTTATGGGTTGGACTGAATATGAGTTGCTAGAGAAAGTGTCAATGTTGGCTCTAGGGCTTTCAGCCACTCACATCTAGCTTTGTCTGCCCTTGCTTCTATCTTTCTTATAGACTCTTGGGCCTCAACTTACTTTCTTCCCTAAGGGTTGCCACCAACGATTACTACTATTTGATCATCTGTTCACCCAAGACTAGCTCTGAGAGGGACATGGGCTTCTTGGTCCCCTCTTTTCACAGCATTAAAGACTACAACCTTTTCAGTGTTCTACTGTTAACCAATACATGGATAATACAAGTAAAACAGAAGTTTTACTTCTGTTGTGAAGTTTACAAGTTACAGTAATAATACTTCATTAACTGTATTTAACTTTCTCCAAGAAGGTAAAAGATGATATTGTTAGGGATTCTATACTTTCCTTTTTTTCCCTGAAATGGAATTCTTCAATCACTCTGCTGGTGAAAGTCATATATCCCCATCTGAAGAAGATAGTTTTTCTCTCCTCATGAAGATGCAGTCCTGGCAGAATAAAAGATACACCTTTGTTTACTAAGGAGCATATTCATCTACGTGGATCTTAACTGGGTAACATCTAAGGGCAGATTTGGGCTGTATAATTCTTGAAACTCATATAATTTTGAAAGGCCCTCTTTGTGAAAAGTAATTCACAAGTATGAATACAACTTGTTAGAGATCCTCTCAAGTGTCTTGGAAGATACCTGTACAAATGAAGACCTAAGGTTTAAGTGCCATTATTCACAAAGTAAATCTAAATCTGGTGATATTTTTTCACCACTAACCACTTCACCAGGAATAACCTCTTTGGGTACTTTTCCATAGCATCCACAGGCTTTGGGACAGGAGAATGCTCTGATCTGATCTCCTCCATGATTCAGAAAGAAAATTGTCATGAAGTGTTAGAATGTATTAAGACTAGATGTTGGTAATCGGGGTGATTCTTCAAAATCCGGAGATGATTCCTCCTGCACTTAAATAAGCATCATTTGACATAGAATGTCTCCTAGAACTTCATTTCTCTATGCAATGAAAATTATTTTCTCGTACTCTCTTCAAATGGAAAACTGGCATGCTCTTTTCAATTTTGGTCAGGTTTCTACTCTTAAACTTTCCATATTTATACGTATTAAATGGCCATATATGTAGTAAATATCTATAAACAAAACACTACATTAGAAATTACATTTTATTTTCAGTGGAATGTCAACTTCTTTATTTTCTTGTTTTCTCTCCCTCTCTTTCTCTCCTTCTTTCAATAGCAAACAGCTATAGGCTGTATAACAAGGAAACACATAGGAGCAAATTAGTATCCCTAAAGCATCAGACACATTCTTGCCTCCTATGAAGTAGTGACTCTTGGGGGTGGTTGCAGACTTTTGCGGTCTTCATCAAGAAACACTGCTGAGGTTCTTCATCTGTATGCACCACTGAAAAATATTCTTACCATTGATTTTCCTCCAGCATTGATCTACCACCTGACGCCATCAATAATGAGGTTTGTCGGCTGATTTCTCAGACTGTCTGGAAATTTTTTTTTTTTGCAGGCAGAAAAGGAGTTGGTAGGAAAACAGGAAGAAAAGTTGATAACTTGAACTGTAACTGACCCTTAGGCTTCAGAGTCATTTCTCCAACCTTCCCTCCTCTCCCTCATGCTCACCTAACACTATTTTATTTGATAGGAATTCTTCCATTGCCCGCCTCCTGAGTATTGCTATTTCTCAGTTTGGAATATGCATTGGAATGCAAATTAAATGAGGTAATTATCGGTGGTAAAGTGATTTCTTGATGCTGGAAGAATGTTTTTTCTTTTGCTTCTCTTAAAAATCTGAAGGCATCTAAAAAGCTGATTCAACTTGAGTACTTGGTGAGAAACCAATTCTGTAAACTATGCCACTTTCATTTGTTGAAGTTAGCCTATGTTTGGGCCTAAAGGGAGAATTTTCTCAAACACATGTCTATTTCATTGTGGCAGAATGCTTCCTTTTACAAAGCAATAATATGGGAAAAAAGGCAGAAAGTAGAGAGTCAGCATTCCCACATTTGATGTAAAATAAGATGAAAACGCAGATGCCCTTCTGTTAAGGTCCTGGGCCTGGACAAAATTATATACCAGAAGTTGGCAAAGTACATTCTGGGAGATCCGTATGCATCATTATGCACAAACTTAACTAAGTACTGATCACTCTGAGTGGAACAGATGGAAATAGCCATTTTTCTGGATTCAGGATATTGAATTATGAGAGGTCGAGGGAAAACTTCTCACTGACAGGTCAAGATAAAATTATTTAAGGAACAGGATTTTATGTACAATGGCTCTTGTTTAAAAAAATTCATCATTGCCTCCATACATGTTTTAAAAATTCTAACCATAACATGTTTGAAAACATAGGTTAGACATAAAGTACTCCTAATATTTCACCACACATTTAGAAATGTATATCACCATGTATTTTAATTAATTTTATGTATTACGTTACATCAAAAGGTTTTTTTTTTTTTTTTGCAATTCATTCTATCTTTTTATTATAAATTTAACAATGTATGTCTCAACTTTGTACTTCTATAAAATTCAGGGAATTTTATGTAGTATACATTCACATTGCCCCCTGAAGTTGTAGCATGTGCAAACTAGACAACTGTAAGGTGTGGCCCTGATACACCCAGAAGGAGGATTTGTGAGCCATATTGTTGTTGTTGTTATCTGCCGTCAAGTTGGCCATGACTCACGGCCACCCCATTCACAATGGACTGAAATGCTACCCAGTCCTGCCTCATCCCCAATTGATTATGGATCGGGCCATTGTGATCCGTAGAGTTTTCACTGTATGCTTTTTGGAAGTAGATTTTCATGCCTTTCTTCCTAGTCTGTCTTGGTCTGGAAGCTTCGCTGAAACCCTCTCAGCATCATAGCAAAATGCAGGTCTCCACTGACAGACAGGTGTTGGATGCACATGAGGTTTCAGTGGTCAGGAATCTAACCCAGATCTTTCATGTGGAAGGCGAAAATTCTAGCACTGACCCACCACCGCCCACTAAGACTGAGTCATAGGGTATTCAAATACTTGATCACATTAAAGACTGCTAGATTGCTTTCTGGACCAGTAATTTGCCCTCCTAAAAGTACTTAATATTATTATCCTACTCTCTAGTTTCTGTCATTATTTAATGTTATTTTTCTGGTATTTGCCATTTATATGCATCTAAATTATGTAGTCCTCTGCTTTTTCTGAGGTTACTGGTTTTCTGTAATGCCAGAACCTAACCACCTTTTATTTCTCCTAGGGTGTCCCCAAATTTTTATATTAGGTTCTAGGATCCAACCCGTTCCTTGTTTCTTCTGAAACATCTCCTTGGTTAAGTTTAGAAGAGGAAAACAGAGCTAATGAAACTATCAGATCACCGATGAGTTGTACTATCCAATATATATATAAAACCCAGTGCCGTCGAGTCGTATAAAAATATATATATAAATATATAGATAGATACTGTCCTGAATATATACATATACACATATATGTACATACACACACACACACATATATTTGTAAGTAGGCTCACTGAGTGCTGAGAACCAAGCAGAAATCAGGAGGAGAGAAAATTTTAACGTAGAGGAAAGGTGCAATAGGGTCAAATGCTGAAATAAGAAAACGAAACAAAAATCCTCAAGCATTCTGAGAACTGAAGAAAAAAATCTTTGAGATTTGGCATTTCGAAGGTGAATGATGATTTTTTTTCCCCCTGGTAATGTGGTAAGATTTCAGGAAAAAACAAGGAACAAGGGTGAGCATACAGAAACAGAAAATACTGACTTTCCTTTCTATGGAATTTCTGGTAAAAATGATATGCAGTTGCAAAAAAAAAAAAAAAAGTAGGTGGCTAGAGGTTAACCCGGAGCCAGGGATCAAAGAATGCTTTAATTTTATTAATGGGAGATCTTGAGCATGTTTATGCAGTTGAGCCAGTAGAGGTAGCATTTGGAAAGACAGGAGAGAGAAGGGTGCCAGGAACATGTAGTTCTGGGGGTATTAGGAGGAAATCGTAAGCACTTAGGTGAAAGAATCCAACCTGATCACAATAAAGAATTCTTCTGAGACTGCTGGAATATAGGTCAGGGTAAGTATAACAGCAGGGAAATTTGTAGATATTGGGGAAAGAAATTGAGAAAGTTGTGTACAGCCTCTTTTTTCTCAGTAAACAATATGATACAGGATCATTGAAGGCTGTGTAGAGACAAACACAGTGATGAGTGCTGGATCCTGGTTAGTATAGGTGCACAAGGGCTGATTGCTAAATTTTCAGGAATTTTTCCAGCTGTTAAATAAAGCCATTATTAAACTATGTAAATGTAGTGTTAACTAAATATTACTATATAATTATAATATAATTAATATATATGATATATATTAAAAACAAAGGTAATAAATACTCAACACTCATCAAATGTTTAAGTACTCTGCTACTAACTGAAAGGTTAACGGTTTGAACCTACCCAGAGGTATCTCAGAAGAAAGGCTTGGTTATCTACTTCCTGCAGATAACAGCCATTGAAAACCCTATGTGGAATAGTTCCACTCTGAAACACCTGGGGTCACCATGGTTCAGAATTGGCCTGAAAGAAAATGGTATAATTTGGTTTGGTGTTGAAAACAGATACAGCATTGCTACTGGTGGAAATACCATATAAAGCGATTTTACTGCACATCACTTCCCCATTTGTCTTTAGTGACGTCAGGATGGTAGCTGGAAACCAGCTGTGGTGGGAGCATTTACAATTTGAAATTCAGCAGATACTACTAATCAGGATTTCTTGTTTTGTTTTTCAAAGAGGCACTGATTAAACATTTACTAACACATCACTGGGTAAAGCTTTTGTGGATAACAGTGAATATTTCAGATGGCCACTCTGTGAAACAGGAGGCAACTGACCACTGACTGTTAGAGGAGGGTCAGAGCTGTCAGGGTCAGGCTGAAGTTAGGGTCATACATCTGCAAAGGCAATGTATCCCGCAAGCAGCCCAGCTGTGGAAACAGCAAGTGTTGGGTTGAATTCTTTGGGTGAAGGGAGTAAGGGGAGTTGTTGAATTGTACCTCAAGAGATCTCAGCAAGTTATAGAGCGGTGAATCCAAAAGGAGTCTAATGTATTGGGAGAAAAGGGCAGGATTGGGCATACAGAAACTTTAAAAAGGTTGAAGCCCAGATACAGCTAAAAGGATAGAGAGGAATAGTAAACAGATGGAGAATTGCAATCAGAGAGTTGGATTTTGGAATTTAGTATTTCAAATAGAGCCATATTAAGACCCAGGGTGTGACCATGCTTATGAGTTTACTCTAGTTATAATGTTGTTGTTGTTAGGTACCATCCAGTCGGTTCCTATTCATAGAGACCCTATATACAACGGAATGAAACATTAGCCGGTATTTCACCATCCTCACAATCATTGCTATGTTTGAACCCATCATTGCAGCTACTGTGTCAACCCATCTCGTCAAGGGTCTTCCTTGTTTTTGCTGACTCTCTACCAAGCACGATGTCCTTCTCCAGAGAATGGCCCATCCTGATAACATGTTCATAGTACATAAGACTAAGTCTCGTCAACCTCACTTCTAAGGAGCATTTTGTCTGTATTTCTTCCAAGACAGATTTGTTCATTCTTCTGGCAGTCCATGGTATATTCAGCATCTTTTGCCAACACCGTAATTCAAAGACATCAATTCTTCTTCGGTCTTCCTTATTCATGTCCAGCTTTCACTTTCATATGAAACAATTGAAAATATCATACTTGAGCTCATTGCTGCAGCCACAGTGTCAATCCACCTCATCAAGGGTCTTCCTCTTTTCCACTGACCCTGTACTTTGCCAAGCATGGTGTCCTTCTCCAGGGACTGAACCCTCCTAACGACATGTCCAAAGTATGTAAGACGCAGTCTCACCATCCTTGCTTCTAAGGAGCATTCTGGTTGCACTTCGTCCAAGACAGATTTGATCATTCTTTTGGCAGTCCATGGTATACTCAATATTCTTCACCAACACCACAATTCAAAAGCGTCAACTCTTCTTTGGCCTTCCTTATTCATTGTCCACCTTTCACATGCATATGTTGCAATTGAAAATACCATGGCTTGGGTCAGGTTCACCTTAGTCTTCAAGGTGACGTCTTTGCTTTTTAACAGTTTAAAGTGGTCATTTGCAGCAGATTTACCCAATGCAATGTGTCTTTTGATACCTTGACTGCTATTTCCATGAACATTGATTGTGGATCCAAGTAAAAGGAAATCCTTGACAACTTTAATATTTTCTCTGTTTGTCATGATGTTGCTTACGGGTCCAGTTGTGAAGATTTTTGTTTTCTTTACGTTGAGGTGTTAACCATACTGAAGACTGTAGTCTTTGATTTTTCACTGGTAAGTGCTTCAAGTCCTTTTCACTTTCAGCATGCAGGGTTGCCTTATCTGCATATCACAGGTTGTTAACGAGGCTTCCTCCAATCCTGATGCCCTGTTCTTCTTCATATGGTTCAGCTTTTCAGATTGTTTGCTCAGTATACCGATTGAGTAAGTATGGTGAAGGGATACAACCCTGAGGCACACCTTTTCTGATTTTAAACCACGCATTATCCCCTCGTTCTCTTTGGATGACTGCCTGTTGGTCTATATACAGGTTGTGCATAAGCACGATTAAGTGTTCTGGAATTTCCATTCTTTGCAATGTTGTCCATAATTTGTTATAATCTACACAGTTGAATGCCTTTGCATAGTCTATAAAACACAGGGAAACATCTTTCTGGTATTCTTTGCTTTCAGCCAAGATTTGTCCGAATTCAGCAACGATATCCCTCCTTCCACATCCTCTTCTGAATCTGGCTTCAATTTCTGACAGCTCCTGGTGGATGTACTGTGCAGCCGCTTTTGAATTATCTTCAGCAAAATTTTCCTTATGTGTGATATTAATGATATTGTTTGATAATTTCTGTATTCTGTTGGATTGCCTTTCTTTGGAATGGGCACAAATATCGATCTCTTCCAGTCAGCTGACCAGGTAGCTCTCTTCCAAATTTCTTGGCATAGACAAGTGAGCACCTCCAGCTCTGCATCCGTATTTCAAAACATCTCAATTTATATTCTGTCAATTCCTGGAGCCTTGTTTTTTGCCAATACCTTCAGTGTTTCTTGGACTTCTTCTCTGAATACCATCAGTTCTTGATCATGTGCTACCTCCTGAAATGATAGAATGTAAATCAATTCTTTTTTGCTGTAGTGACTCTGTGAATTCCTTCCATCTTTGTGCTTCCTGGATCATTCAATTTTTTGCATAGAATCCTTCAGTATTGCAACTTGAGGCTTGAATTTTCTCTTCAGTTCTTTCTGCTTAAGAAATGCCAAGCATGTTCTTTCCTTTTGGTTTTCTAACTCCAGGTCTTCGCACATTTCATTATGTTGTTGTTGTTAGGTGCTGTCAAGTCAGTTCCAACTCATAGCGACCCTATGTACAACAGAACAAGACACTGCCTGGTCCTGCACCATGCCCACAGTTGTTGTTACGTTTCCCCATTGTTTCAGCCACTGTGTCAATACATCTCATTGAGGGTCTTCCTCTTCTTCACTGACCCTGTACTGTAGTGTAATTATCAGTGCATCTTGATTGCGTGTTTGATTGGTTTCAGACTGCAGAAGTTGTTAAAGATCTTCAATTTCTTCATCTTTGGCAGTAGTGGGTGGTGGGCAAATTTGAATAATAGTCCTATTAACTGGTCTGCCTTGTAGGCATATGGATATTATCCTATCACTGACAGTGTTGTACTTCAGGGTGTATCTTGAAATGTTCTTTTTGACAATGAATGTGATGCCATTTCTCTTCAGTTTGTCATTCCGGGCATAGTAGATCATGCGATTGTCTGATTCATAAGGGCCAATACCAGTCCATTTCAGCTCACTAATGCCTAAGATATCAATCTTTATGCATTCCATTTCATTTTTGACAACTTCCAAATTTTCTAGATTCATACTTTGTATATGAATTATTAATGGATGTTTCAGCTGTTTCTTCTCATTTTGAGTCATGCCACATCAGCAAATGAAGATCCCCAAAACTTTACTTCATCCACATCATTAAGGTCAACTCTACTTTGAGGGGACAGCTCTTCCCTAATCATATTCTGAGTGTTTTCCAACCTGAAGGGCTCATCTTCCTCATCTTCTGGCACTGTATCAAACCATGCTCCACTGCTATCCATAAGGTTTTCACTGGCCAGTTTTTTCAGAAGTAGACTGTCAGGTCCTTCTTAGTAGTCTGTCTTAATCTGGAAGCTCTGTTGAAACCTGTCCACCATGGGTGACCTGCTGATATTTGAAATACTGGTAGCTTAGCTTCCAGCATCACAGCAACACATAAGCCACCATGGTAGGACAAACTGACAAGGGAGTGGTGGCTTTTTATAATAAGGGTGGAACTAATGGGAATAGAAAAAGTCAAGTCACAAATTTGAATTGTTGGAGAAGTTGATAGTATGGGATGAGGATACTGAGTATGACGGCTAGAGTTAGAGTGGAAACCTGCACTGAGCTGGATGGAATAACTCTGGAGTTCTTTTTGTTTAGGAAAATCTTTAAGTGAAAATGACTTTTGTGGCATTATACAGGTATGGCTGCTTCGCCAGCCACTATCACCCTTAGGCAATAGCTGCTCAGGATATAGACAGCAAATTAGAGAATGAAAAATATCTTAATGTAAAAATATTTTAATGTTTTACAAAATATAATTTGCTTAACATTCTATAGTACTTCTGATAAAACTGACATACAGTTTGCTTATGGGTTTGGAGGGGGCGTGTGGTAATGAAGTCTTGTTAATAAAAGATTTTCTAACCCGCTCATTCCTTACCTGTTCGGGCCACTGTAGACAGACTATTTTCTTTTGCTTTTTTGCATGTTCGTAACAACTAAGGTAGTACCCTACTTATTTTTCTCTCTCAAATTCTTAGTGTTTTCAAATTCTGAATATTTTAGCACATTTTCCAGACTTTATTTTAGTATTTATTATGTTTTACTCTTTTAGTATTCCCTCTAGGTGTCATGTCCCTCCTTCTACCTTTAGCAAAGGCATCATATTGACATCTGTAAAGCATTAGCTCTCAATTTTGCCTTTCATTTTTTATATGAAGAACATATAAAAGATCATTTTATTCTTCAGTGTTGCCTCCTCTTGTAGAAGTCTCAGCCATTATCTTTCTGCCGACGTTTTGAAAGCAGAAGCTTAGCTCATACTTCTTAACGATGTCCTCTTCAAAATGTGAGTGACATCATGGAACACGTGTATTTGTGATGATCAATTTTCCAAAGCCTTCCTCTCTAAATTTCTTGCTCAGTGCTATGCAGAAGCAGGTGGGGCGGGGGGGGGGGGGGGTGAGCGTGGGGATCAAAGCCAGGCAGCAGAACAACAGGTTATTCTCTTTCTGCATTTTCTCCTTTGTTATAGTATAGCCAGGGTTTTTAACAACGGCCAATGGTTTAACCCAAAGGATTGATCTGTGGCCCTTTGATAGGTCAGTGGATAGATCAAGGACATCTATCCTTCCAATCTCATTAGTAGAGTATACCTTACACAGGGCTATGCAGAGATGGAGGAGAAGGGTGTATTTGAGTATATGACTCTGTGTGTGTGTGTGTGTGTGTATGAATCTGCAAGAAATATTCTCTTTCACACACACACACGACTCTCCACTGTAATTCCATTTTCTTCTCTGCCCAAAGGTAAACACCTTAAGCTGCTTTATTTCATCATTCATATTTCTATGTGGTAGAGTTTAATTTTGTCACTGCTATCTGAAACAGTGGGGATTTTGTTAAACATGAAATAAAAAACTAGTTATTTTAAAATCCAAGGCAAGTGTGGGCTAGTACTTAAACTTGAGCATCACTAAAGTGCTAGCTGTTTGGGGGCAGAGAATGGCCTTGCTTCCTGTAGTTATGGAAGGGTTTTTTTTTTTAATTAATTTTTATTGTGCTTTAAGTGAAAGTATACAAATTCGGTCAGTTTCTCATACAAAAATTTACATAAACCTTGCTATACAGTCCAATAAGACAGCATAGTTCTTCCCTCCACTTTCTCTCCTCATGTCCATTTGGGTAACTCCTGTCCCCCTCTGCCATCTCATCTCCCCTCCAGATAGGAGATGCCAACATAGTCTCATGTGCCTACTTGATCCAAGAAACTCGTTCTCCACCAGTATCATTTTCCATCCCATATTCCAGTCCAATCCCTGTCTAAAGAGTTGGCTTTGGGAATCGTTTCGGTCTTGGGCTAACAGAAGGTCTGGAAACCATGGCCTCTAGGGTCCTTCCAGTCTCAGGCTGACCATTAAGTCTGGTCTTTTTACGAGAATTTGGGATCTGCATCCCACTGCTCTCCTCCTCCCTCAGGGGTTCTCTGTTGTGTTCTCTGTCAGGGCAGTCATCAGTTGTGGCCAGGCACCATGTAGTTCTTCTGGTCTCAGGCTGATGTAGTCTCTGGTTTATGTGGTCCTTTCTGTCTCTTAGGCTTGTAATTATCTTGTGTCTTTTGTGTTCTTCATTCTTTCTTGCTCCAGATGGGTTGAGACCAACTGATGCATCTTAGATGGCCACTTGCTAGCCTTTAAGACCTGTGGAAGGTATTGGAAAGAGTGAAAAAATAGCAGGTTTGGGCTTCCATCCTCATGAGTTTCAATTTGGACTTTGCCTTACTCTGTGATTGCTGGCAAGCTATTTAACATTCCTGAATCTCAGATAGAATCTATAATTTAGATATAATAACACCTGTTGCAAATGTTTTATGAAGGATCACTTGAGATATTCTATTCAAAACCTTGCAAGGCAACTAGCACAGAGAGCATAGAGTAGCCTTCAGTCAATATGGATTCCCATGTCTCTGAACTCCTTAACCTTTGCTGTCAAGTTGATTCCTCCTCACAGTAACCCTACAGGACAGAGTAGAACTTCCCTATAGGATTTCCAAGGAGCAGCTGGTAGATTTGAACTGTCAGCCTTTCAGTTAGCAGCCAAGCTCTTATCCACTGCACTCTTAGGGCTCCCCCATGTCTCTAAGACCTAGGAAATAGAAAACCTCTTTGTTTTGCAATAATCTGTCAAGATGCTATAAAAGTTATGGTATCTACAGATGTAATTTCTAAATTTCGAATTAGATTTCCAGTGTGCACCCAAACTAAAAAAAAAAACTTTACATTTGAAGTAAGTGGTTAGTGTTTACCTTGCAGATCTCTTAAAAGCTCATGTAAGATCTAAGAAATAGCTCTATAAAAGACAATAAAAATTAGTGGAAAAGGAAAATCGCAGAAATGGAACTCTTCTAATATAGGTGTAATAGCTATCATGGCTGAATTAGTGGTGTATTTTCTTATGAAGGATTTGCTACTTTATTCTTACCTTTGGGAAAAATACTCTATTATCTTCACCAAGTGATTAAACTGCAGTCATTTATTTTTTAATCTTATTTTTTTTTAATTGTAAAATGTTTCACTGCCTCAGAATTGTCACTTTTAATCTTAATAACCTAATAACCTTTAGTTACTGATCTAACTAAAATGTTTTATTTTTTGGTCTGGTGTTGTTCTCTGCTAGATTAAATTTTTAATGAAGTATAATATATATTTCTTCCTCTTGTGTCAAAGAACTACTAAGATAATTATCATGTGCTATTGGTCAGTTTATTTAAAGTTATTAGAGATGATTTATTATACATATTATATTTTCTCTTATGTCTGCTTTTACCCATTAAAGAAAGCTTTTATATTATAAAAGTTTTATGAGGATCTACACAAAACTGATGACCCAGTAACACTTTTGAGATGTAGAGGAAAATATACATATTAACTTTTAAGTTAAATTGAATCTTAATTGAAACATCTTGCTTTCATATTTTTGTTCAAAAAATGAAAATTAATTACAATATATATAGGAAATATTACTGTGGCCTCTGTATAATTACACTGGTTATTAGAAACCAGATGTATTTGTTCTCTAAGTCTTGGACTGACAGTTACAAAATGATGTAAATTCTTTGTGGCTTTATTTAAAGTATGCAATACAGGTGTGCCTTGCTATCCATGGTGAACTGATTCCAGGACTCCTTTGGACACCAAAATCCATGGATGCTAGGTCCCTTATATAAAATGGTGTAGTAGTTGCATATAACCTACACACATCCTCCTGTATACTTTAAATCATCTCTGTTGTTATCGTTAGGTGCCATTGAGCCGGTTCCAACTCATAGTGACCGTATGTACAATAGAACGAAACACTGTCCAGTCTTGCACCATGCTCACAATCATTGTTACGCTTGAGTCCATTGTTGCAGCCACTGTGTCAATCCATCTCATTAAGGGTCTTGCTCTTCTTCGCCAGACCTGTACTTTACCAAGCACGATGTCCTTCTCCAGGGACCGATCCCTCCTGAAAACATGCCCAAAGTATGGAAGACGTAGTCTCACCATCCTTGCTTCTAAGGAGAATTCTGGTTGTATTTCTTCCAAGACAGATTTGTTCATTCTTTTGGCAGTCCATGGTATAGTCAATATTCTTCATCAACACCACAATTCAAAGGCATCAATTCTTCTTCAGCCTTCCTTATTTTATTGTCCAGCTTTCACATGTATGTGATACAATTAAAAATACCATGGCTTGGGTCAGGTGCACCTTAGTCTTCATCTCTAGATTACTTATAATAACTAATACAATGTAAATGCTATGTAAACAGTTGTTATACAGTACTGTATTGTTTAGGGAGTAATGACAAGACTTGAGGGAAACAATGCTCAAAACAATGAGTGCTGGAGAGAAGACTGAGGGTCTGCAAAATGGCGGAAGGCTACAGCAGGATATGCCTACACATCACTTCATTCTTGTGGATTCAGCGTAGTGCCAGGGGCATGGCAAATTAAAGTTTTGCTTTTTGGAACTTTCTTTTTCTAATTTTTTCCCAAATATTTTGATCTATGGTTGGTTGAATCTGAGGAAGCAGAACCTGCTGATACTGAGGGCGAACTGTATATATTCCTGCATTGTCAAGATTAATTGCATTATAAATGGGGGCGTGTTCAATAATGCAAATTTTTTAAATAGTAAAAAGGCTGATTTCCTTATACAAAAACAACAATAAAAGGCAATTGGTTGAAATTTTTTTTTAAAGAGTGAAGAAATGACCTTACAGCTTTGCTTAAAAGCTATTAGTTTCTGTTTATGGTATTTTATAAAGTCTAAGCTTCTTTAACAGAAAACAGTCTTTTACAAAAGTATCTAATCCTATCCTAGTGTTGGTTGCTAGGAGAATGTTTGATGTAAATTAATCAGTAAACATCTAGCAGCCAGCTACCTGATGAGAAGGGGAGTAGGGGAGACTTAGAAGCTGGCCAGCAGGGAAACTGCTGATGGGAAAATGACTGTCAAGGGTTTTTTATACATACCAGCAGCATCACACTGTGATATGATTTTTTTTCTCTCATCCTTGTAGGTAAGGAGGGCAAAAGAAAGCAGGAAAAAATCGGAAAGATAAATGAGGTCTTTTCAGTGAAGATGGGCTTGATTTTTTCTGTTGAACTTTGGCTAGACAGCAAGGGCTAGATTAATTAAAGATTGATAGGAAGTGAAGATTAGTGAGAACGGGGAAGGGTGCTTAGCAGTACCTAGATATTTGTATTTGAATTTTGATTTGCATCATGTATCCTATTTGGAAATAATGTTGCCATAAACTACAACAGCAGTAAAAACAAAGATAGTTCAGATATAAATGCGTATGTTTAATTGAGAGTCTTCTGTCTCCTAAAATTTTATATGGTACAAAATCCTAGAATAGTTTGGAGAGAATTAAGGATAAATATTTTCTTAGTGTCCTAGTACTGCAATAACTCACAAGCGGATGCCTTTAAAGAACAGAAATTTATTGTCTCACAGTTTTGGAGGTACTTGTTGTTAGGTGCCAGTCGGTTCCAACTCAGAGTGACCCTATGTACAACAGAATGAAACACTGCCTAGTCCTGTGTCATCCTCACAATCATCACTATGTTTGAGTCCATTGTTGCAGCCACTGTGTCAACCCATCTTGTTGAGGGTCTTCCTCTTTTTCACTGACCCTCTGCTTTACCAAGAATTATGTTCTTTTCCAGGGACTCATCCCTCCTGATAACATGTCCAAAGTACGTGAAACAAAGTCTCGCCACCTGTGCTTCCAAGGAACATTCTGGCTGTGCTTCCTCCAAGACAGATTTGTTCATTCTTCTGGCAGTCCATGGTATATTCAATATTCTTTGCAACACCATAATTCAAAGACATCAATTCTTCTTCGATCTTCCTGATTCATTGTCAAGCTTTCATAGGCATAGGAGGTGATTGAAAATACCATGGCTTGGGTCAGGTGCACATTGTCCTCAAAGTAACATCTTTGCTTTTTAACACTTTAAAAAGGTCTTTTGCAGCAGGTTTGCCCAATGCAATGCATCACTTGATTTCTTGACTCCTGCTTCCATGGGTGTTGATTGTGAATCCAAATTGTTATTGTTCTTATGTGCCATCGAGTCAATTTTTACTCATAGTGACCCCATATGACAAAGTAGAACTGCCCCATAGGGTTTCAAAGGCTGTAATATTTATGGGTGGAAGAAAGATGTGGAATCCACTTGACAGCAATTGGTAAACAGGTAACCTTTATGAAAGCAGATTGCCACATCTTTCTCCTATGGAGTGGCTGATAGATGCAAAATGCCAACCTTTTGGTTAGCACCCAAATGATTAATCACTGCACCACCAGGAGCCCTTTATTTCACCACCAAACCTGTTGCCATCAAGTCAATTCCAAGTCATAGTGACGCTATAGGACAGAGTAGAACTGCACCATAGGTTTTCCAAGGCTGTAAATCCTTAATGGAAGCAGATTGCCACATCTTCATCCCGTGGAGTGGCTGGTGGGTTTGAGCTGCCAACCTTTCTGTTAGCCAAGTGCTTTACCACTGTGCCACCATGGCTCCTTTTATTGCACCATCAAAGTTCCTCAAATCTATGTATACAGCACAAATAATAGTTATTATAATATTAAGCAGCATGGTTACTAGGGACTATGGACATCAAAGAGAGAGATTGGGGCCCCGATCTCAAGGAAATTGCCATCTGGTTTGATTTAAGATTAAGACAAACACATGAAGGAATTAGTGAAGATCACGTATTTTTGATATACAGCATGCTCTGCAGTTTGGGCACAAGTGTTCAGTGAGTTCTGTAGGAACCAGGACGGCTCCACAGAGCAGGTGGACTTGAGTGGCAGCTGAAAAATGAGGAAGAATGTGAGGCAGCAGAAAGCTTCAGAGTTATAATATGTCTTACAATTAAGTATTGAATAAGCAATTATATCAATTTATTTGCATTTGAATTTTTCAAATAATACTGAACTTTTTCATTGTTTGGTATATTAACACAGCATATACCATACAGAAATATTATATCAATTTGTTTGCATTTGAATTTTTCAAATAATACTGAACTTTTTCATTGTTTGGTATATTAACACAGCATATACCATACAGAAATATTAGATCTACACAAGATAGTGATGTGGTTCATGGAATTACAATTACCCACAATTATGACATTAAAATATATTAATTTTTATATGTAGCAAATTCCATTGTTATAGAAGTGCTTTCTACACAGACACAAACGGTTTGGAACAAAAGGTAATTTAATTAAGTGATATTTTTGTAACCCTTTAACCAATGGCTATTTACCTGAACTGATTTTTTTTAAAATAAACAATGTTACTGCTATTGTTGTAAAACATTTTCATGAAATGATACAGAAAACTGAAAAAATGATAACATCCAACCAAATATCAAATAGAAATATTGAATTAAAATTCTTCACTACCAACGTAGTAGTCTCTTTAAGATATAATGAGTGGTACATTGATTTTACTTATTCTTTTTTCTAAGGGAATGGAATAAAAGTAAATCACCTTAGTGCTCTAAATTCTCTTATATTTGATTATATGCAAGAGATCTATATTGATTGGCTATAATTTGGCTATAATAATAATTGATTGTGTGAAAGTCAGTCTAAATATTTATAATAACCATGCAAAAGCATATCTTTATTTTAGTGCATATAGGCAGTCCCTGGACCCTGAACAAGTTCTATTCCTAAGTTTGTCTTTAAGTCGAATTTCTTTGTAAGTTGGAGCAGTTACATCAGTACATATCTAATGTCCAATAAAAAACTAAACCAAATCCATTGCCATCGAGTCAATTCCAAGTCAATTCCGACTCATAGCAACTGTTTTTGTCTTAGTATATAGCATACAGTATACCTTTCTATGCATTAAAAAAAAAAAAAAAAATTAAAGAAACTAAAGTCTAGGCACATGAAAACATATTTAACATAATAATACAGTAATAATAATGTTTTGGTCACAAAGTAGCACCCATTTGTTCTTATGAATCATTTTATATACTTTGAATTTTTTTTAATTGTGCTTTAGGTGAAAGTTTACAGCTCAAGTTAATTTCTCATAAAAAAATATATATACATATTGTTATATGACACTAGTTGCAATCCCTATAATATGACAGCAAACTCCCTTTCTACCCCGGATTTCCCATGTCCATCCAACCAGCTCCTGTCCCTTTCGGCCTTTTTATCCTGCCTCTTTTTCTTGACAGGAGCTGCCCATTTAGTCTCATATATCTGCTTGAACTAAGAAGTGTACTCTTCATGAGTGTTATTTTATGTTTTATAAAAAAAAAAAAATAGTTCAGTTTAATCTTTGTCCAAAGAGTTGGCTTCAGGAATGATTTTAGTTCTGGATACCAGAGCATCCGGGGGCCATGTCTTCGAGGGTTCCTCCAGTCTCAGTCAGATCATTAACTCTGGTCTTTTTACGTGAATTTCAGTACTAAACAACACTTTTCTCCTGCTCCATCAGGGACTGGCTGTTGTGTTCCCTGTTAGGGCGGTCGTTGGTGGCAGCCAGACACCATCTAGTTCTTCTGGTCTCAGGCTGGTGGAGTCTCCGGGGTATGTGGCCCTTTCTGTCTTTGGGCTAATATTTTCCTTGTGTCTTTGGTGTCCTTTATTCTTCCTTGCCCCAGGCGGGTTGGGACAAATTGCTGCATTTTAGATAGCCACTCACAAGCTTTTAAGACCCCAGACAACGATCTCCAAAGTGGGATGCAGAAAATTTTCTTAAACTTTTGTTATGCCAGTTGATCTACATGTCCCCCGAAACCATGGTCCTCAGACCATAGGCCCTGCAACTCTGTCTCTTGAAGTGTTTGGATGAATCCAGGAAACTTCTTAGCTTTTGGTTTAGTCCAGTTGTGCTGACTGCCCTGTATTGTGTATTGTCTTTCCCTTCAAAAAAAAAAAAAAAAAACAAACCCAGTGCCGAGTCGATTCCGACTCATAGTGACCCTATAGCAACCCTATAGGACAGAGTAGAACTGCCCAACAGAGTTCCAAGGAGCACTTGGCAGATTCAAACTGCCAACCTTTTTGTTAGCAGCTGTAGCACTTAACTACTGCACCACAGGGTTTCCTCCTTCCCTTCACCTAAGATAATTCTTTTCTACTATGTAGTTAGTGAATTCTCCTCTCTCTCCCTCCCCACCCTCATAACCATCAAACAATGTTTTCTTCTGTGCTTAAACCTTTACTTGAGTTCTTATAATAGTGGCTTCATACAATATTTGTCTTTCAGGTGTCTGTACATTATTAGTTATGGTTTATATTATGTTTATGCCATGTATCAGTTCTCCTAGCATTGCCTCTATTTTTTCTTCCATAATCTCTATTGTTTTAGATTTTATATTTAGGTATTTGATCAATTTTGAGTTAGTTTTTGTACATGGTGTGAGGTATAGGTCTTGTTTCATTTTTTGCAGCTGGATATCCAGTTATGCCAGCACCATTTGTTAAAGAGACTGTCTTTTCCCCATTTAATGCACTTATGGGCCTTTGTCAAATATCAGCTGCTCATAAGTGGATGGATTTACATCTGGATTCTCAATTCTGTTCCATTGGTCTATGCATCTGTTGTTGTACCAGTACCAGGTTGTTTTGACTACCGTGGCAGTATAATGGGTTCTAAAATCAGGTAATGTGAGGCCTCCCATTTTGTTCTTCTTCAGGAATGCTTTACTTATCTGGGGCTTCTTTCCTTTCTATACGAAGTTGGTGATTTGTTTCTCCATCTTGTTAAAAAATGTCATTGGAATTTGGATAGGGATTGCATTGCATCTGTAGATTCCTTTGGGTAGAATTGACTTTTTCACAATATCGAGTCTTCCTATCCATGAGCAAGGTATGTTTTTCCACTTATGTAGGTCTCTTTTGGTTTCTTGCAGTAGGGTCCTGTAGTTTTCTTTATATAGGTCTTTTACGTGTCTGGTTAGATTTATTCCCAAGTATTTTATCTTCTTGGGGTTTATTGTAAATGGTATTGATTTGGTGATTTCCTCTTCGAAGTTCTCTTTGTTGGTGTACAGGAATCCAACTGATTTTTGTATGTTGTTTATCTTTATCCTGATACTTTGCTGAAATCTTCTATTAGTTTCAGTAGTTTTCTTACGGATTCTTTGGGGTTTTCTGTGTATAAGATCATGTCATCTGCAAATGAGGATATTTTTACTTCTTCCTTACTAATTTGATATCCCTTTATTTTTTGTTGCCTGATTGCTCTGGCTAGGACCTCCAGCATAGTGTTGAATAAGAGTGGTGATAAAACACATTCTTGTCTGGTTCCTTCTCAAGGGGAATGCTTTCAGAGTGTCTCCATTTAGGATGATGTCAGCTGTTGGCTTTGTATAAGTGTCCTTTACCATGTTGAGGAATTTCCCTTCTATTCCTATTTTGCTGAGAGTTTTTTTTTTATCATGAATGGGTGTTGGACTTTGTCAAATGCCTTTTCTGCATCAATTCATAAGATTAGGAGATTCTTATCTTTTGTTTTATTTACGTGATAGATTATATTGATTGCTTTTCTGATGTTGAAGCATCCCTGCATACCTGGTATGAATCCCACTTGGTCAGGGTGAATTATTTTTTTGATATTCTGTTGAATTTTATTGGCTAGAATTTTGTTGAGGATTTTTGCGTTTATGTTCATGAAGGATGTTGGTCTATAATTTCTTTTTTGTGATATCTTTACCTGGCTTTTGGTATCAGAGTTATGCTGGCTTCATAGAATGAGTTTGAGAGTATTCCATCCTTTTTTATGCTCTGAAATACTTTTAGTAGCAGTGGTGTTAACTTCCCTGGAAGTTTAGTAGAATTCTCCAGGGAAGCTGTCAGGGCCACGGCTTATTTTTGTTGGAAGTTTTTAAATTACTTCTTCAGTCTTTTCTTATATATTTATTTAGTTTTTTACCTCAGTTTGTGTTAATTTAGGTAGGTAGTGTGCTTCTAGAAATTTGTCCATTTCCTTTAGGTTTTCAAATTCGTTGGAGTGTAATTTTTCATAGTATTCTGTCATGATTCTTTTAATTTCAGTTATGTTGTGAAATCACCCATCTCATCTCTTATTTGGGTTTTTTGCTTCTCCTCTTTTTCTTTTGTCAGTTTGGCCAATGGTTTATCGATTTTGTTGATCTTGTCAAAGAACCAGCTTTTGGTCTTGTTAACTCAATTGTTTTTCTATTCTCTACTTCATTTATTTCTGCTCTAATTTTTATTATTTCCTTTCTTCTGGTGCCCAAGGGCTCCTTTTGCTGCTCTCTTTCTATTCGTTCATGTTATAGGGTTAATATTTTGATTTTGGCATCTTTCTTCTTTTTGGAAGTGTGCATATATTGCTATAAATTTTTCTCTGGGCACTGCTTTTGCTGTGTCCTTAAGGTCCTGGTAGGATATGTTTTCATTCTCATTTGATTCTATGAATTTCTTTATTCTGCCTTTTATTTCTTCTGTAAGCCAGTAGTTTTTGAGCAAGGTGTTGTTCAGTATCCAGGTATTTGATTTTTTTTCCCCTTGCTTTTTCTGTTATTGATTTCTACTTTCATAGCTTTATGGTCAAAAAAGATGCTTTGTAATATTTCAGTGGTTTGAATTCTCTTAAGGCTTGCTTTGCAGCCTAATATGTGGTCTATCCTGGAGAATGTTCCCTATGCATTGAAAAACAAAGTATAGTTGGCTGCTGTTGGGTGGAGTCTTCTGCATATGTCTGTGAGATCAAATTGGTCAATCATGGCATTTAGATCTTCTGTGTCTTTATTGAGCTTCTTTCTAGATGGTCTGTCCTTTACTGAAAGTTGTGCACTGAAGCCTCCTACTATTATTGTGAAGCTGTCTATTTCTCTTTTCAATACTGTTAGGCTGTTAGAGTTGTTTTATG
The DNA here is from genome assembly GCF_024166365.1 of Elephas maximus indicus. NCBI lineage: Eukaryota > Metazoa > Chordata > Mammalia > Proboscidea > Elephantidae > Elephas > Elephas maximus. Next base: position 162,660,490 of record NC_064819.1, read on the forward strand.
TATTTTGGAGCCCTGTCATTGGGTGCATAAATATTTATTATGGTTATGTCCTCCTAGTATACTGACCCTTTAATCATTATGTAGTGTCCTTCCTTATCATTTGTGGTGAATTTTGCTTTAAGGTCTTTTTTGTCAGAGATTAATTTTGCCACTCCTGCTCTTTTTTTGACTGTTGTTTGCTTGATATATTTTTTTCCATCCTTTGAGTTCAGTTTGCTTGTGTCTTTCAGTCTAAAGTATATCTCTCGTAGACAGCATATAGATGAATTATATTTTTTTAATCCATTCTGCCACTCTCTGTCTCTTTATTGGTGCATTTAGTTCATTTACATTCAGAGTAATTATTGATAGGTATAAGTTTAGTGCTGTCATTTTAATTTTCTGTGCTGAGTTGTTTCTCTTTACGTATTTTCTTTTCATCTTTTTCATTGTTGTTGATTTTGTGTTTACTGAGTTTGTGTTTTTCTTCTTTTTTATTTTTGTGTGTAGCATTGTTAGTTTCCTTTGTGGTTACCTTAAAACTTACCTCTATTTTTCTAAGTTTAAACCAATCTTTTATTTATTGATATCACCTTAACTTCCTCTCCATATGAAAGTTCCATGACTACATTATTTAGTCCTTTTTTGTCTTGATGTTGTCGTATTTTAGATATTGATGTCTCTGTTTCCCTATTTTCAGTATTTTAGCTTTGGCTTATTTTTGTAACTTCCCTGTTTGGGTTGATATCTGGTTGTTCTGTCCTGTGTTCTAGTCTTGGGTTGTTATCTGATGTTATTGATTTTCTAACCAAAGGATTCCTTTTAATATTTCTTGTAGTTTCGGTTTTGTTTTTACAAATTCCGTTAAATTTTTTTTTTTCTGGAAATGCCCTAATTTTGCCAGCATATTTGGGAGACAGTTTTGCTGGATATATAATTCTTGGCTGGCATTTTTTTTCCTTCGATGCTTTATATATGTCATCCCATTGCCATTTTACCTCATGGTTTCTGCTGAATAGTCCTTGCTTAGTCTTCTTGACTTTTCTTTGTAGGTGACTTTTTGTTTATCCCTAGATGCTCTTAAAATTCTGTCTTTATCTTTGGTTTTGGCAAGTTTGACTATAATATGTCTTGGTGACTTTCTTTTGGAATCTACCCTGTATGGGGTTTGATGAGCTTCTTGGGTAGATATCATCTTGTCTTTCATGATATCGGGCAAGTTTTTTGCTAATGAATCTTCAACAATTATCTTTGTTCTTCTGTTATCCCCCCTATTCTGATACACCAATCACTTGTAGGTTATTCCTCTTGATAGAGTCCCACATAATTTTTAGAGTTTCTTCATTTTTTCAAATTCTTTTATATGACTTTTCCTCAAGTAAATTGGTGTCAAGTGATTTGTCTTCAATCTCACTAATTCTGACTTCCATTGCCTCAATTCTGCTCATGTGACTTTCTATTGAGCTGTCTAATTCTGAAATTTTATTGTTAATCTTTGGATTTCTATTTGCTGTCTCTTTATGGACTCTTGCAGCCTGTTAAATTTATCGTTTTTTCTTGTATACCCTTCTTCAGTTTTTCTGTTGCTTTGTCTGTGTGTTCCTTGGCTTGATCTGAGTTTTGCTGGAACTCCTTCCTGATCTCTTGAAGAGCTCTGTTTATTAATCTTTTGAATTCTACCTCTGGTAATTACAAGACCTGCTCTCCCTGCAAGAGATTTCTTGGTTCTTTGTTTTGGTTGCTTTCTGAAGCCATCGTGGTCTGCCTTTTTATGTGATTTGATATTGATGGTTGTATCTGAGCCATCAATAAGATATTATGTTTATTTATTTTATGTTTGCTTACTGTGCCTTAGCTTCTTTTTTCATTTTGTTTTAATATGCCCAAATAGGCTGGTTGTGTGAGCTACTTTGATTATTGGCATATTTGAAGTGCTCATGTCCTGTCACCAGGTAGTTAGAGCTGCTACTAGTTATGTGAGACCAGAAGTCCCTTTATTTTTCTTGTATGGATTCAGCTCAGGTGTCCAAGTCATCAGTCACCAAGGGTGGTGTAGGCTCTCACCTACAGTCTTAGACAGGCAGGACTACATAGGGGTGATTGGAGCAGGCACAGGTATCTGGCTGCAGTAGGGGGTTATATGCTGAGCAAGGTAGGGGGCTGACAGCTGTCCCTGAGTGGATGGAAGGTGTGGACCTGTCCCTAGAGCTTATAGGTGGGTGGGTTTTTCAGCTGGACTTGGGCACCCAGTGCTGTTGGCTGTAAGAACTGGGAGGTACCACTTATTCTCGGACCCCGTCATGGGTTGCAGTTGAAGATAGACTCAGGTATATGCCCTGTTGTACTATGCTAATGAGGGCCTACGCTGTTGAATGGGGCCACACAGGTCTAGGCAGGGGTGAGAGGCATTCAGAGTCTGTGGACCCCTTATGCCTGTATCTACACAAAGGGACTCTGCCTGCTCTGAGATTCTGGCTTAGGGGAGGTGGCAGATTATTTTTTCCCATTTGTTACTTGTTTGTTAATTTGTTCCCCCTCCAAAGCTGGGAGAATAACTCAGGGAGCATGACAGGTGCCACTTCTGGCCCAGGGGGTGCAGCAATTATTGAAGCCAGTCCGGGACCAGAGCAGAGCAGGAAGGGCATGGGTGAAGGGGAGAGAGGTACTTCCCAGAGAAAGAAGGGTTATTTTGATCCCATGTGGTAGTTTAGATGCTTGTGCTTTACTTTCACGTATCCAACACTGCTTCCACCGGCTCCGGAGGCTTGTCCAGACTCTTTGCCACTCAGTTTCTCCTGATATGGAAAATGCATACTGAGTGCTACTGCTTGTATCACCCCTTGCATGCCATCCAAACCAGCCTGCAGGGTGCCAGCCAGGTCAGCTCTCTCAAATCCTTGCTGCTTCTGAACTGTCTCTCCCTACCTCTGCTGCTTGGTCTGACCCCTCAACTTTGTCTTGGATGTTCAGCACCCCTAGATTGCCATATATAATTAATTCACTGTTTTTTTCGGCTCTTTCTTGTAAGAGGAAGCATCTGACTACTCCGCCATCTTGGTAGCCTCCCGAATTTTTAATATTATAGGCTTTATAGGGGTTTGTTCATAACTATGGGTTGTATGTATTTTCAACATGTTATCAGGAGGGATCAGTCCCTGGCGAAAGATATCATACTTGGTAAAGTACAGGGTAGCGAAAAAGAGAAAGACTCTCAACAAGATAGACTGACACAGTGGCTGCAACAATGGGCTCAAGCATAACTATGATTGTGGGCATGGTGCAGGACTGGGCAGTGTTTTGTTCTGTCATACATAGGGTTGCTGTGAGTTGGAGCTACTCAATGGCACCTAATAACAACAACAATGGGTTGTATATAAGCCAGACTTTCGTAACCACCCGGGGACTGCCTATGTTTCTTTCCCTTGTGCTCGTTTGTCTCACAGACACTGCCACAGAAACTTTCCAAACTTGAATCCCCTACATTTCTTTCTGCTTCCATGTTTTTCACAGTGGTCAGTGACATCCTAATTTACCCAGGTATGCAAAACAGGAACTTGGGCATCAGGGTTTCTTGTCATCCCTGACATCCATTTATTTGTTCTTCAATTTCTATTACATCTACCCCTTGTACTATTCCCATTGTTGTTCTTCATTTCAGGCCCTTGGTATTTTTTAGGCCTGTGGATGGCGCAAACAGTTTGTATACAACTACTAACCTAAAGGTTGGTGGCTCAAATCCACCCAGAGGAACCACAGAAGACAGGCCTGGTGCTGCTTCCATAAAGATTACAGCCGAGAAAACCCTATGGAGCAGTTCTACTCTATAACACAAGGAGTTGCTATGAGTCAGAATTGACTGGACAGCGATGAGTTTTTTGTTGACTTGTTTTTTGGCATTTTTCTTATGGATTTTGTTGTACCCTCTTAATTGACTTCCTGCTCCAGTTTCAAGCTCTTCCTCACACCTCCTATAATTATATCACTCAAATGCAAATCTCTTCAGGCCATTCCCTTGGCTCTTAAAATTCTTCCTTGGCTCCACATCTAATTCAGGACAACAGACAAACTCTTTACATACCAAACAAAGCCCCTGTATGATCCAGGTCAGCCTTTGTCTAAGAGGCTCATACTTAGTAAATCCCAAGTTTCTTCCTTCCTTCCACTGAAACTGAACACTTCCCAATTTCCTGAACCAAAGCTTCCATCAGCTTCTATATTCTTACACGTTTTAGTGCATCTATCTGTTTCATAATTTTTCTTAGTCTCCAGTTTTCCACTCGTCTAATTCCTATTCTTTCATAAGACTTAGCTCATGCCGTATTTCTTCCCAGCAGTCACCTCTTAGTTTTTCCCCTCCTTCTCCAAGTCTCCATAGCCCCATTTGATTTTCTCTTTTATAGCATGAGAAGAGTTGATTTTTTACACCTATCTTTCAGACAAAATGATAACATCCTTGAGGAGAAGAATCATACCAAATCATATTACTTAGTGCCTAGCATAGAACAAGATTTACAGTAGGTGTTCATTAAAGATTTGCTGAATAAAGTGAATGAATTAAATTCACATTTTTAACATAGACTTTCATATTTAACATAGAAAAGTTATTTCAGAAATTAATCTATCTTTTAATTTAATTATCTTTGTATTTTTGATATTCTGTATTTCCCTGCCAAATTCACCTGTTCTGGGCTCCAAAGGCAGCCCTGGTGGTGTAGTGGTTAAATTCTATATCTGCTAACCAAAAGGTCAGCAGTTTGAATCCACCAGGCACTCCTTGGAAACTTTACGGGCCAGTTCTACTCTGTCCTATAGAGTTGCTATGAGTCAGAATCAACTCAACAGCAAGGGGTTTTTGGGGGGGTGGGGGCGGTTCTCCGGAGGCTCACATTTATGAACTTCATTAATGGGATTCCTTGCCCTCTGGCCTTTGATTGGGATCAACCAACAGTAGGTACAGGCAAAAGACTGGTGGATAGAAGGTAAGAGAGGTTGGAATTTTATCCCCTTTGCAACATCCTTGTCAAGCTATTTGTGGCTCTGTCTCTCTGGGACTAGTATTTACTCCCTGCACTTGCCCTCAGGCCTGGGTGATAACAATGCTCTACTGTTAGCTCTAGAGGTGGGAGAGGTATTTACCATCTGTTGCTCTTTTCCCTTAAACTTGCCCACACCTTGATAAAAATTCCTTCCTTAAAATTTCTTGAATTACCTATTGGGCTTGCCTTCTTCTTTGTACCGTGACTGATTGATGCAATATAGATTTTTCCCTTATAATTTCCAGAGTCCAACCTGATACGGCAATAATTCTACTACTAAATCATATGTCAGGGTTATCAAACACATTAAATGTACCAATAAGTCTACATTGGAGCCCTAGAGGTGCAGTGGTTAAGATCTATGGCAAACTACAGTTTCTAACCAAAAGGTTGGCAGTTTGAATCCACCAGCTGCTCCTTGGAAACCCCAAAAGGTAGTTCTACTCTGTCCTGGAGGGTTGCTATGAGTCAGAATCAACTTGACGGCAGTGGGCTTCAGTTTAAAAATGGTTTCAAATTCATCATCTTATTTGATTATCTTATTTGCCATATTTTAATGGAAAACAGTAGAAATACTGAAAATATAGTTTTTAAAAGCAAATTTCAATTTTTTTGGAATATAATTCAAATTAAAATTGTTTTCTTATTAAATATAATTAACCGTTTTTATCAGTGCTCCTTGTCGTTGTTGGTAGTTGCCATCCAGTCAGTTCCAACTCATGATGACCCCATGTATATAGATTAGAACTGTTCCATAAGGTTTTCAAGACTGACATTTTGGAAGAAGACCTTCAGGCCTATCTTCAGAGGCACCTCTGGGTGGATTTGAACCACCAACGTTTTGGCTAGTAGTTCGGTGCTTAAATGTTTAGAGTTATTAAATTATCCCCACTCAACAGTTTGCTAACCAAAAGGTCCGCAGTTCATATCCACCAGGCGCTCCTTGAAAACTCTATGGGGAAGTACTACTCTGTCCTATAGGGTCTTTATGAGTCAGAATCAACTCGACAGCAACAGGTTTGGGTTTTCTTTGGTTAATAGTCGGTAAATAATGATAATATGGCCTGGGTCTCTGTGGTGCCTAAGTGATCCCTTCATGGTAAATCAGGACAAGGGGATACTGTGTGGTTTAAAATCAGGAAAGGTGTGTGTCAGGGTTGTATCTTTCTACCATAATTATTCAATCTATATGCTGAGCAAATAATCCAAGAAGTTGGACTGTATGAAGAAGAACACAGCATCAGGATTGGAGGAAGACTCATCAACGACCTTCATCATGCAGGTGACAAAACCTTGCTTGCTGAAAATGAAGAGGACTTGAAGCACTTACTGATGAAGATCAAAGGCTACATCCTTCAGTGTGGATTACATCTCAACATAAAGAAAACAAAAATCCTCACAACTGGACCAATGAGCAACATCATGATAAAAGGAGAAAATATTGAAGTTGTCAAGGATTTCATTTTACTTGGATCCACAATCAACACCCATGGAAGTAGCAGTCAAGAAATTAAAGGACGCATTGCATTGGGCAAATCTGCTGCAGAAGACTTCTTTAAAGTGTTAAAAGCAAAGACCTCACCCTGAGGACTAAGGTGCATCTGACCCAACCCATGGTATTTTTCAGTGGCCTCATATGCATGTGAAAGCCGGAGAGTGAATTAAAAGACCAAAGAAGAATTGATGCCTTTGAATTACGGTGTTGGTGAAGAATATTGAATATACCGTTGCCTGCCAGAAGAACAAACAAATCTGTCTTGGAAGAAGTGCAGCCAGAATGCTCCTTAGAAGTGAGGTTGGTGAGACTTTGTTTCCCGTACTTCGGACATATTTTCAGGAGGGATGAGTCCCTGGAGAAGGACATCATGCTTGGTAAAGTAAGGGTCATTGAAAAAGAGGAAGACCCTCAAAGTGATGGGCTGACACAGTTGCTGCAATGATTAGCTCATGCATAGCAATAATTGTGAGAATGGCTCAGGACTGGGCAATGTTTTGTTCTATTGTACATAGAATCACTAGGAGTTGGAAGTGACTTGATGGCACGTAACAACAGTATCCTTAGGGAGTTAGGCCCAAGATAAACTCTCAAGGCTGCCAAGACATCTTTGAGCACTATTGGGTGTGCTCCACTCACATTCTTTTGCCCATACTAAATGAAGTACTTGGAAAAATAGAGGTTTTTGGGTGCTGCAAACAATGTCTACAAGCTCATATAGTTCAAAAAGCATTACCAGATGTGTCCTGTAGACACTGCAGTGTGGCGCCACACGGGAGCAGCTCTAGAGCTCTTCATTTTTTCTCAAGAAGGAAAACACTGGACAGTTCCCTTGTCCCTTCATAGTTATTCCACTCTGTGTCTATTTCCAGAAAATGACTGAAGCACCCAGAGTGGTTTGGTTCATGATATAGTTGGTGGTGCAAAGGCACAAACTGCTGTGTTCTGTTCTTTTGCCATTTTTTTTCCCCAAAATATTGATATGGTGTATGCAAGATTAAAAAAAAGTGAACGGGATGGGTATGCTTTTAGGATTAAACACTTTTGAAAAGGGAGAACTACTTCGCCTCCCCCAACAACAAAAAAATAAAATAACATAGGCAAACCAAATAGTACAGTCTTAAAGGCTCTCCGATTCTAGAGGCCAGAGTATCTTGTGCATTTAAGATCAAAGGCCTGATTAGATCAGCCCTTGAAAGCGACTTTTCCTGAAAGCTTCATTTGTTGTTTGCTGTTAGTTGCTCTAGAGTCATTTTCGACTCACAGCAACCCAACGTACAAGGGAATGAAACACTGCCCAGTCCTGTGCCATCCTCATGACTGTTGTTATGCTTGAGCCCATTGTTGCCACTCTGTGCTAATCCATCCTACTAAGGGTCTTCCTCTTTTTTGCTGGCCCTCTATATTTAAAAAAAAAAAACTTCCAGATGCTTCTTGTGGAAACAATTGAGGTTTTTTTTGATAGCTTCTTCAGCTTCATATTATGTGTGTAAAGTGCACTTGAAGAGCTTTCATGAATAGATTCTTTCATGGCATGTTTGTTTGTTTTTTAATATTGTAACTTGTATACATCTGGTAGGAAGGACACCCAAAGAAAATTCTCCAAATTTGTGATTTAAATTTGATAAAAGTACTGTGTTGATGTATATAACACTTTTGTTGTATAGTTAGTCCTGGGCCCATATTAAAGGAATAGAATACAGATGGCATAACACAAAAAGAATGTAATGCATAAGCTCTGTCCCTTGTTAACTTCATGTCTAGATTGAGATTCTGCAGTGTCTTGAAATGTCCCAGATACATATTCAAGTTTAGAAACTAAATCTCTCCCCAGATCCTGTTAATTTCACAAAGAAAAATTGCAGTATGATTAGGTAACTGTATGCACGCAGTGACAATTTCTGCAAGTATATGAGCTTTACAGATCTCATTTCAATTTAAACAACCATTAATCAGCCAATAAAAAGTATTATTGACAGTGGATTCTATATCCTATAATCAGACCCAGACTAGTAGTGTCTCAGGGCAAGGGGGAGGCATGGAGGCAGGACCCAAGGGATTTTCAGGTCAGTAACAATCAGGATTGATATTTAAAGTGTTTACTAATAGTTGCCCCACCAACATACACACAGAGATAAGGTATCCATCAGAATAGATGCCTAACCATTCAGATTGGTTGCCAGCAGGTATCAGTATGTTCTGGGTGATTTTTGGTATCAATTGAATATTCTAATGGAGGTACAAGACCCCTGGGTGGCACAAATGGTTAGCACTAGACTACTAACATAAAGGTTGTAGGATTGAATTTACCCAGTAGTGCCTCTGAAGAAAAACTTAGAGATCTGCTTCTGTAGAGATTACAGCCAAGAAAACCCTATGGAACAGTTCTATCCTATAACACATGGGGTTGCCATGACTCAGAACTGACTCAATGGTAATGGGTTACTAGAGGTAACCAAACCCAGATGAAGCTAAAGAGCCACAGGGGACTGAAAGAAGGCTGATGAGTGGGAAAGATGCAAGTTCATGACAGGAAGTCAAATCCAGTTAATGTATTTGACAAGGCATTTGGTATGGGTATGCTGGAAGCACTCAAAAGCATAAACATAAGGATAAAAATAAAACAAAATAAACAAACAGGATCATATATATATATATATATGTATATAAGTTTAAGCACTATGTTGTTAGTTATTAGGTACCATCGAGTCAGTTTCTACTCATAGCCACCCTATGCACAGCAGAAGGAAACACTACCCAGTCCTGCGCCATCCTTACAATCGTTTTTATGTCTGAGCCCACTGTTGCAGCCACTGTGTCAATTCATCTCATTGAAGGTCGTCCTCTTTTTTGGTGGCCCTCTACTTTGCCAAGCATGATGTCCTTCTTCAGGGACTGGTCCCTCCTGATAACATGTCCAAAGTATATGAGACGGAGTGTCGCCATACCAACTTCCAAGGAGTACTCTGGTTGTATTTCTTCCAAGACAGACTTGTTTGTTCTTCTGCCAGTCCATGGTATATTAAATGATCTTCGCCAACACCATAATTCAAAGACACCAATTTTTCTTTGGTCTTCGTTATTCATTGTCCAGCTTTTGCATGCATATGAGGCAATTGAAAATATCATGGCTTGGGTCAGGTGTACCTTAGTCTTCAAAGATGTCCTCAAGTGACATCTTTGCTTTTTAACACTTAAGCACTATAGGAGCTAAGAAAGGAGGGGGAGCAGCCATCATATTTCTAATTTCCAAAATAATTTGAAGACGTGTAGTTTACTTTGAAGCGTTTTCAGGATAAATTGGATATCACCTGGGAAAGAAGGGACTTTCCGTGCACTGTTTTAACTAACTTATCTTCAGTAGTAAAACATGCCAGAAACTTCATAATTGGTGATTGCAGAAGCAGTCAGAAATTAAGAACAGGTACAGGACTAACCAACAACTGGGTCGTCATGGAAGCCAGTACCCTTGGTGGGTACAAATCACAGAATTCAATAGTCCTAATCTTAGGGGTGGAAGCATGGAGATACATGTTCAGGTAATGGAAGCTGTACATTTCCAGGATATTCTGAGAAGGTTTGAGCAGAACTCAAGCAGAAGCCATTTCTGGGTGTATAAGCAGGGCCAGGAAAGTTGGCAAAACACTCAATAAGGGACTGTAGTCAGGACACATGGAAGCAAGGTAGGTATCCTCAGGTTGTTGTGGCTAGAGATTGATAGACCATGCAGATTTGGCTAATGTTTTTGTGTATAGGTGAGATTTTTAAAAAAAGATACCAGATACTCACCTTGGAGAAAGTGTCCTTTTAATAGATGGCTAGGATTAGCTAGAAGTAGCTTCTAGAATAGGGTGAAGGTAAGTTTATGGATCAAAATCTTTACCGGCTGAGTCTATGTGTTTCCTCCAGGAAAGCAAATACTGATATGTAGGATTCTTCCTCCCAAAATGAAACTTTAAATATTAGCATTCAGGCATCACCAGTAGACAGAAAGGGAACAGTCCATTTTCATATCAAAACATATTCAATTTCTGAATGCTGAGGTCTATTCCTTATTGTACTAGATATGCACTGGCAAAGGCCCTTTCCACGGGACCTATTCACCATCACCCATTGGGGTTATATCTATAATCTGTAGTCTGCTCTTAACAGACGCATTCACTGCCCTCCACTGATTGACTCATGCATCGTCTTGGCCAATACCATGCCATGGTCTGCAACTCTCTTCAGAAGTAGACTGTAGACCCCAAATTTAGAAGATGATACAAATGCCTGGCCCTGGACATGGAATTCCCTATCCTTTGCCTACCATATTCTGGCCAGGAATAATGCTCCCTCCTCAGGATTCACTGTTCAAGTTAGCGCACAAATGAAATTCAATAATAGTGATACTACTTTCTTACATTTCAGGAAAAAAAGATGGAAATTTTACTAATTTATTTCTTATTCTTTTGATATTTTTGGCTTCTTTATAATTTTATGTAAGGAAAATACACTCACAGTTATAAGGTGATATGACTCGAGAAGATAAGTATGTAGTAGTTATACTAAGATATTCAGGACTAGCTAGATATTTTTTTATTTAGTAGTTAAACCGATTAAGTTGGTCAGCTGTGTAGGACAGATGTGGCATTTGATAAATTCCACTCCTGTAGAAGAAAAGATATTTTTAAAACTGTACATTACACAGTGTCACATTATATAAAGTTATTGCTACATCGGGTGACACAGAAGAAACTGATATTACATGATCTGATGCAAATTCAAATGGAAAATTTGGAGCATACAAATGGATTAAACACCCTTGAAAATCTGGTGGAGTACAATTCCAAAGGGTTTCAGGTCATTCAGACATGCTATTACCTCCCAGCTAAGAAATATAGACTGTTTTGTTAGTGATCACACTGAGGCATGAAATTGGGGAGGAAGACTTTTAATGGGTCAGTTAAAGTAAGGAATCAGGTATATTATTTTAAGGTGGAATGTTGTGACAAATATGTGGCAAAATGTAAATTACCTCTCAGAAAAATCTGTTTCTTTCTAGTCACTATTTATGCTATGGAAAACATGTTATGACTAGAAAACCCAACTTGAAAAGTTCTTACCCTAAAAAACTTCACAAACCGTTTCAGAGAAGGTCCATCATTGTCCAGATATGCTATCAAGTTCTTCTTGGAAAGCAATTTATATGTCATATAAAAATGTATACTTATAAAATAGCATTGTGTAGTGTTTTAAAAAACAGGTTTTCATTTTTCTAGATATTATAAACCTATAATGGAGGGTTAACAAATGTGTTAAGGCCAGAGGATATTGCAAATAATAGTCCCTCAATAAACGTTTACTATATGGCATAAATGGGAGTCCTGATGGTGCACTGGTTAAGAGCTACGGCTACTAACCTAAAGGTCAGCTCTTGGAATCCACCAGCTGCTCTTTGGAAACCCCATTGGGGCAGTTCTACACTGTCTAGAGGGTTGCTATTAGTTCAAATTGACTCGACGACAACAGGTTTTTTTTTTTTTTTAATATGGCATAACGACTGATTAATGAAATAGTCTTAACTGTAGTAGATAATTGTCCATCAGCAGTACTAAGCACTTTTTTTTTTATCATTTTGAATATGTAATATGGGATTACTTAATTGAAGCCACTCTCTTTAATTTCCCTTAGGTAAACTGTCGATTCTTCTCATCTCTTTAGGTTTTTTGTTTTGTATTATTTTAAGTAAAAGAATCATTACTTGATTTTTAAAATGGAATATCAGGGAAATTGAGGCAACAACAATTGCAGCTTTATTAGTTGGTATATAGTAAATGTCCCAGTTTTGCAGTGGTTGAGTGCTGGGCTACTAACTGAAAGGCTGGCAGTTTGAACCCACCCAGTAGCTCTGTGGGAGAAAAGACCTAGTGATCTGCTCCTACAAAGCTTACCAAAACCAAAAACTAAACCCAGTGCCATCAAGTCAATACCGACTCATAGCGACCCACAAAGCTTACAGCCTAGGAAATCCAACGGGACAGTTCTACTCCATCACATGGGGTCACTATGAATTGGAATCGCCTTGAAGGCAGCTAACAACAATAAAAAAGAAAAACAATAGCATACCTTAAATGACCATATATAATTGCTTTCAATGAAAGATATTAATTGTGGGAAATTAGAGAGTTCTCTGTTTTTAAAGAAGTGCAAAGCAAAGTGATAGAGAAAAGTTTAGTATCAAAGAATAAAATGCCATTAAAAGTAAATAATCTGATTACATTGCAAAAGCACATTTTGTATCAATGATGGAAAAGGCCTGCTAAAACACAAGATTTAACCCAGTGTCTCATAATACATAAAAGGCCCAGGTTTTAATTGCAAATCACTTGTCATACCAAGAACAAGGAAGGTCTCAAATCGAATGAAAAAAAGATAACCAAAAGAAGCCAACCCTGAGATTACATAGACATTAACATTATATGACAAGAATTTTAAAGCAGTCATCACAAAAGTGCTTCAACAAACAATTACACACACTCATGAAACAAATGAAAAAATTGAAAAATTTCAGCAAAGAAATAAAAAATGTAAAGAAAACCAAATGGAAACTTTAGAACTGACAAAAAAGCTAAATGGATGGTCTCAATGGCAAAACGGAGAGTACGGAGGAAGATCCCGTGAACTCAAAGCTAGAACAATAGAAAATTGAAAACAATAGAAAATCACTTTCAACAGAGAGAAATTAGACTGAAAAAAATGCATAGAGCCTCATAAAATTTTGAAAACAACAAAATATCTAACATTTATGCCAGAGTTTCAAAAGGAAAGGAGAAAAAGTATGAGACTGAAAAAACATTCAAAGAAATAATGGCTAAAATTTCTGAGAATTTGGCAAAAGTGTTGTTGGCCATGAAGCTGATTCCAACTTATAGCAAGCCTATATGACATAGTAGAACTGCCCCATAGGGTTTCCTAGGCTGTAAACTTTATAGGAGCAGATTGCCAGGTCTTTTCTGCTGCATATTAACTGGTTAGCAGCCAAGTGCTTAACGATTGTGCCACCAGGGCTCCTTGGCAAAAGTTATAAACCTATGGATTCAAGAAGCTGAGTGATCTCCAAAAATGATAAACCCAGATAAATCAACGCCAGGACACATCAAACTTCTAAAAACTACAGAAAAAGGGGGTGGGGAACTCTTAAAAGCAGTTAGAAAGAAATGACACAATACCTAAAAACAATATAAATGGCTATGGCCCATGGCTTTATCATCAGACACCATACACATCAGAGGGAAGTGGCATAGCAGTTTGCAAGTGCTGAAAGAAAAGAAATTTCTAGCCAGAACCTGTACGCAGTGAAATATCCTTTAGAAATAGAGGCAACAAAGACACTCCTAGATGATGAAAAACTAATTTGTCACCAAGAGACCAACTAAAGGAATAGTTAAAGGAAGTACTGCAAACATAAAGGAAATTATAAAAGAAGGAATCTTGGAACATCAAAAAAGAAGAGGGAACACTAGAAAGAGCAAAAATAATGGGTAAATACATTATTTTTTAGTTTTCTTAATTGTATTTGACGATTGAAGCAAAATTATATAACACGATCTGATGCTGTTCTGAATGTATGTTAAGAAAGTATTTAAGACAATTATAAAAGGGAAGGGTAAAGGAATATAAAGGAACACAGACTTCTAAACTTCATTTGACCTAGTAAAATGGCAACAGTGCTGACAGGGAAATCTATGGCACTAACGGCACACATTCAAAAAGACAAAATGTCTCAATTCAATAACCTAAGCTTTCAATTCAAGAACCAAGAGAAAGAGGAACAAAATAAACCTAAAGCAAGCAAAATATAGGAAATAATATAGAGAAGAGCAGAAATCAATGAAACTGGAAACAAAAATAATACAGAAGAAATCAAAACAAAAAAAAAGTTATTTAAAAGATCAGAAAAATTGACAAATCTCAGCCAGACTGACAATAGTAAAAAGAAAGAAGACACAAATTATTAGTATATGAAATAAACAAGGAATGTTGTCACAGACCTTGCACATTGAAACTTTTTGACAAAGTTTTCAAAAGCAGTTCAATTGCAGAAGGATGGTCTTTTCAATAAATGGTGCCAGAGCCACTGGATATCCATAAACAAAAAAACAAACCTCTACCTAAACCTCATGATTTATACAAAACTAACTCAATATGGATGATAGACTTAAAAGCAAAATGTAAAACTATAAAACTTTTAGAAAATTTTTGTTATCTAAGGTTTAGTGAGGAGTCAGATGCGACACTACAAGCATAATCTATAAAAGAATATATATATATTTAAGTTGGAATTCATTAAAATAAAAACTTTTGTTCTTCAAAAGACCTATTAAGAGGAGGAAAAGATGAGCTACAGACTGGATGAGGATATTTGCAAACCACATATCTGACAAAGGACTTGAACCTAAAGTACATGAAGAACTCTCAACATTCAACAGTAAAAGCAAACAAAGCAAAACAAATCTAATTAAACAATGGCAAGACACGAACAAATATTTCACCAGAAAGGATATGCAGATGGCAAACGAGCACGTTAAAAAATATTCATCATCACTAGGCATTCTTATCATTGTTGTTTGCATAGAGTTGATTCCCACTCATAGCGACCCCATATAACAGTAGAACTGCCCCATAGGGTTTCTAGGCTGTAATCTTCATGGGAGCAGATTGGCAGTTCTTTTCTCCACTGGAGTTGCTGGTGGGTTCAAACCACTGACCTTTGAGTTAGCAGTAGACGCCTTAACAATTGAGCTACCAGGGCTTCTTTCACTAGCAATTAGGGAAATGAGAATTAAAACCACAGTGAGATAACATATAGCAGCACAGCTAAAACAAAAAATAGTGACAATACCAAATGCAGGTGAGGATGCAGAGAAACTAGATCTTTTATACATTGCTGGAGGGAATGTAAAATGGCACAGCCACATTCTAAAATAATCTGTCAGTTTCCTTAAAAAACTCAACATGCATTTACTTTATAACTCAGCAATTACACTTTAGGGCATTTATCCCAAATAAATGAAAATGTATGTCTACACACACATGAAACTATACACAATTATTCATAGCAGCTTTACTTGTAATATCCAAAAACTGTAAGCAACCGAAGTGTCCCTCAATAGGTAAATGATTAAATTGTGGTACCTCATATCATGAAATAAAAAAGAACATTCAGTAAAATACAATAAATATACTACAATTAAAAAAGAATGAATGAGTACATGCAACAACCTGGATGGATCTCAAGGACGTTATACTGAGTTAAAAAAAAAAAAAAAGACAATCTCAAATGGCCATATATAGTACAAATCCATTTATATAACATTCCCTAAATGTACTCTTTCTTTAATACTAGACAGAGCCTGCTAACTGCCTCTGCATCTGTATGCCCCACCTTCAAAGATCCCCATTCATACTGCCTTAACAATAAGCTTTCTAACATGCAACACTGTCCCTGTCATTTCTCAGAGCCCTTCAGAAGCTTCCCAAAGCTTAAGGAATAACATCAAAACTCTATCATCCTTCCCTTTCTAGCCCCATCTTCAAAGACCTACTTGCCAGTGCCTGTACAGAGCATTCTGCTTTATGTCTCTGGACTTTCTAATGCAACGACCTGGCCTGGAACACACCCCTACTGCTCATCAGGACTTAAGTTCTGGTAGGTTAAACATTCTCCAGGAAGTCTTTTGTAATGTAAAAACATTGCAATGTAGCTATCAATTAATACGCTGATCTTCTCTAACAGACCAAGGGTTCCTGGAGAACAGGGAGGACACCTTGCTTACCTTTATGTCTTATAGCTAGAACAGTCCTCGCATAGAGTAGGTGCACAGGACTGTTGAAAAATGATCGTGTAATTGAATATCACACTAAGGGACATAGACTGTATGTTTATAGGGCAGGGGTGCTATTTGTATGACAAACTTCTTCAGGAAAATGACTAACCTTTAGGGTGAGAAAAATTGTTTTAGATATTGTTGTGGTCAAATGACTTACTTTAAAAAAATCTGGGCATGATTTAAAACAGCTTTTTGAATAGTGTTTAGAAAGTTTTAGGTCTAGCATTTTCAGCTTCATCAATGTTTATTCTCATGGTCTTCATAACTAACTCTACCCAATTTCCAATACCTTTTTTTTTCACCTTTGGATTAAAGAAGCACAAGTATGTGCCTGTAGTAAATACTTTCAAAATTCTTTTAACAATGCTTATGTTAACTGGGTATAGGAAGGGTAAGCAGAATCCTTTCTTTATCTTGAATAATTTCAAGCCACAGATATATGTGTGTTGTTTTTCTTATCATATGCCATCTAATTGATTGATTTATACCGACCCCATGTGTCAGAGTAGAACTTGCCCCATAGGGTTTTCTAGGCTGTATTTGGGTTGGGTTGGTGGGTTTAATCGTTATGGGAGCAGATCACCAAGCCTTTCTGCCTTGAAGCTACTGCATGGATTCTAACCTTCAACCTTTACGATAGCAGCTGATACCTTAACTGATGTGCCACCAGGGCTCCTTAAACATATGCATAGGGTATTATATTTTAAGTCTGTAAACTACTTTCACCTTTATTAAATGGTCTTGGTGTTGAAATAGTCATTATTTATTCAAGTTTATATTTTTTTTCTTTAAACACTTAGAATAATTAATTTTGCTCATCCCCTAATTTTATTCCCATAATTGTCAGCTTACTCTATTCTCTCGAAGTTATAAAGCATTATTTACATCATATTCAAAAAATTATGTTTTTATAGATTTGTAGTTTTGTTTTCTCTTTATTTCTCCTTTACCTTTCCTATGAATGATCTTTGAAACAGAGTAAAGCCTACTAATTTGGTCATCATCTTGGCAAAATACTAATATTTCCAAAATTTGGTTATCAAATATCCTTCATAATGCTAGTTTTAAGCTAAGGCAAAAAACAAAACCTTAAGCAGTTACTCAGAGTTTACAAGTCTATAGCAACTATGAATAAACTGCTAGAGGCAAATTTTTATTCAACAGAAATTCTGCTCTGCTGTGTTACTTATTAAAAAAAAAATTTTTTTAAATAGATGTCATAACAATAATCTTTTAGTTAATTCGGTACTCCACACAGAGGAGTTCTGAATGAAAGCTAGTAGCTGTTTTTGCCTTGGTGCCCAGAAGGATGCCTCTGTTTTGCCAGAAAATATTCTGTCACTAATGTGAATCTGTTGACAAACTGTTGTTTATATGTTGTCAGTAGGATGCCAAGTCAATTGTGAAACAATTGTTCCACTACAGGAATCCTGGCTTGGCCCCAGTGGCTGTCTATGTCTTTGTAGAGACATAGACACTTTTAAGGGAGGAAATTAAAGGTAAGAAAAAAAATTATATGTATATATATTTGAAAATATATATATATATATATTTTACTTTTATTTGACTCTTTCCGTAACTGAAGTTTCAGGAAGATGTCAAAATAAGCGGAGATCAAGCAACTTTGCAAGAACTGTAATTCACTGTAATTTTAAAGACTGAGACATATGGTTGGCTTTTAATTTCTCTAGCTGTTACTTAAGAGACTGTACAAGACGGTTAGGTATATATCAGCTTGCAGATTTTACCTTTTTATCCCTGCCATTCAAAATTGGCAAAGTAGGAGCTTTATCAGAATTATTTATCCTTTTTTTTAAGATCAGTAATTCTTAACTGGGGGTGATTTTGCCCTCCAAGGAATATTTGGCAATGTTTAGATTCACCTTGGTTATCTCAGCTGGGAGAGGGGTTAGTGACATTTAAGGGCTCAAGTCTAGGGATGCTGCTAAATATCCCATAATGTACAGGGCAGTCTCCCACAACGAAGAATTATCTAGCTCTAAAGGTCAAGAAGTGCAACCAAAATGGAGAAACTTTGTATGAAATGATGGAGATTTCTCAAGAATGACATTGAAAACTTATAAAAGTGTATAAAAAATTATAAGTACTGGTTAGAGAAAATATATAGTTATTGTGGCCAGAAATTTAAGGGGGACCCCTAAAGAAATGGGAACTAAAAAACAAAACCTGGTGCTGTGAGTCAATTCCAACTCACAGAGACCCTACAGGACAGAGTAGAACTGCCCCATAAGGTTCCCATGGAGCAGCCAGTGGGTTTGAAATGCCAACCTTTTGGTTAGCAGTCAAGCTGTTAACCACAGTGCCATTAATTTCCATACCAGCAGAAGAAAAACAAAAGAGGGAAAAATAAAGAAAATATTACCAGTTCACAATAAAGAAAAGAAGGGTTATGGGTAGGAGGGAAGAAGCGAAGAAAAAGCAGCATGAACAAAAACCAAAAACATTAGTATGGAAATAATCTTTATATATCACTAATTACAATACAGGACCTTAGCGGCCGAACCGTTAGGCGCTTGGCTGCTATCCAAAGGTTTGGCAGTTAGAACCCACCCAGAGGCTCTGCAGTAGAAAGACCTGGCAATCTTCCCCCATAAAGATTCCACCAAAACCCACTGCCTTGAAGTTGTTTCGATTCTGACTCATAGCTACCCTGTAGGACAGGATAAAACTGCCCCAAAGGGTTTCCAAGACCGTAAATCTCTATGGAAGCAGACTGCCACATCTTTCTCCCTCGGAGCAGGTGGTGAGTTTGAACTGCTGACCTTTGGTTAGCGGTAGAACGCTTAACCACTATGCAACCAGGACTCCCTCCCATAAAGATTACAGCCTCGAAAGCCCAATGGGGCAGTTCTACTCTGTCACATGGGGTGGCTATAATAGGAATTGACTTGACACTTAACAATAATAATGATTACAATACATGTAACGCACATGACTTTGTACTAGCTGCTGTCGAGTGGCCCTCCAACTCTGACCGTGACTGAAAAGAATAAAAGATTATATATATATATATATATATATAAAACTTTATGAGAAACATACTTAAGGAAACTAGTGCACAAAGTTTAAAAGTATAGACACTAAGTATTGATCCAAATAATGCTATTGTAGCAAAATTATTATTGGATAATGCAGGTTTTAAAGGACAAATATTAGATTAAGGAGTAACATTATGAATCACTAAAAGTAACAATCTACCAAATGATGTAAAAAATAGGAATCTGTGGACACCTAATAAAGTAACCTTGAAATACATAACACAAATACCAATAAAATTACAAGGGGAACTGGACAAATCCACAGAGTAGATTGAATATGCTTCCATCAAAAAGAATAAATCAATCACCTCCTAAGTCAAAAATGACAACATGATGAAAGCAATTAATGTCATTGAATAGTATAAGTAAAAAATGTTGAAATGGCAATTTTTTTGCTAGAATATATACTGAACAAAATAAAAATTATATAGATATTTGAATAATACAATTGTTTTGTTATTTAGGATTTACCTTAAATTACCTTAACATATGCAGTTCAGTATAAACGGGGGTACTTATTTCGATACATACCCCAGGTGCCAAGGTAAGTTGCTCTAGCAGAAATTCATACCCATGTGGTGGCTATAAGCATCATTTATCTAAAACCCATAGTCCAGAAGTGGCTGCTAAAAGTGCTTCAGCGGTATTTTACCCCGTCAACACCAGAGGTTTTTCTGATTATTATAATGAGTGTTAGAAATGATTTTTCGTTGGTGCTAGTGATGGCTTGCTAACTAGCATTATGGATGTTAGAAACGAATTCTCATTGCTAAAATTAGTGGCATTTGACACAGGCTAGGATACTGTAGACACACTATGCTTCTCGTGAACCACACCATATGAATGTCTAGCCGGCAGTACAGCCCACTCCTTAGGGAAGGCATCCTAGGGTAGATACCTCAATGGTAGATATGATTACCTGAATCTTACCAAGGCATTTTGGTGTATTTCCTTTAGATATAAGTTTCATGTGCAGTGTCTTGGGAACACCAGAAAAATAGCAGAGCTGAGACTTCATGATGCTTACAGAACAGGTGATAATGTGGACCTGATTGCTAATGATTGCATGAGTGAGATGATTAGGTTGGAAGCACCAAGATATACTAAAATGAACCTAAGAGTTGTGTATGACCAATTATCTCAGGGTAATTCATAAAGTACTTAACAAGCTGGATTTATCCTGGACCCAACAAGTAGTAGACATCATTTTTAAGTCCATGTGGAACATTTATAAAAGGCAGTGACCACGTATTAGGTCAAAAGCAATTCTCAGAAGATTTTAAGGAACTGATAAGTTATAGGCCATGTTCTCTTACTAAAATATAACTGCAATAATAAATCCTCTCCTAAAGCTAAAAATAGCTCATTGATTAAAAAAGAAAAAAACCAATGGAAATGTCATATTTAAAATGGAATGATAAAATGTCTATCGAAATTTGCAGCTTAGGTGGTACTTATGTTGTTATTAGTAGCCATTAATCGAGTCGATTCCAACTCAGGACAACCTTATGTATAACAGAAGGAATCATTGCCTGGTCCTACACCTTCTTCATAATCATTGGTAAGTTTGAGCCCATTGTTGCGGCTATTGTGTCATTCTACCTCATTGAATGTTAGCCTCATTTTCATTGTCCCTGTACTTCACCAAATATGGTGTACTATTCTAGCAATTGATCTTTCCTGATGACATGTTCAGAGTAATCAAGATGAAGTCTTACCATCCTTGCTTCTAAGGAAGATTCTGGTTGTATTTCTTCTAAGACTGATTTGTTTATTCTCTTGGCAATTGACAGTATATTCAATATTTTTTGCCAACACCACAGTTTGTACTAGGTGGTACTTCTAGGTGGACTTATATACATGTATGTAGTAAAATTATAAAAATGTGGACTAGATACAGACAAAATTCATTGTAAAAGTTCTTTTTGAAGAGGGAAAGAGAGAAATAGAATTGGGGAGAATATTTGGGGACTTCAACTTTTTCTCTAGGTTATTATACTTTAAACAAAGAGATAGCAAGAAAGTAAAGGAAAGATTATATCTATTTTTAAAAATTATTCTTGGTTTATTTTGTATTCATCTTCATTTTAAAATGTCCAATGGTAAAATGTATTAAATATTATTTTAAGTTTTGTCAATTTTACCTGGAAATTTTTCTTTAGGAGAGAACATCTCAGTCAAGTGCTGGTCTCTGACTGAGAAAATATTGGCTATTAAGGTGATATTGGATTTTGTAACACAAATACAGTTCCTTCAAAACTTCAGCCTTCTCCCCAATATAAAGTTTACTTACATTAGGAATTTGTACTACTTATTTCTTAGAACAGCTGAGGCTTCTAGCCACTTAGATCAAGCAGCTGTACTAGAAATTCATTTATCGGGTTGACTTTTTTCTAAATTTCTCAACTAGAAATTTACTAAACCTCAACATTTTACTAAGTTTCTGAACTATAATATCAATGACCCAGATAAGAAAAGACTAAAACAGAAATGAATATATTATGTTTATATTTACTATAATACTTGGATGGTAGAAATGGCTTAGGCTGCATGTTTGTTATTTTCTTCTTGAGTTTATAGTATCATACATTGATAATGTAAAATTAAATTTTTATTATATTCTTAAATGAAAGTTTCTTATAAAATTTCTTCAAACTTTCAGATATCATCCATATGTTCAATATTTAACATTTCCTTCCCAATATTCTTAAGATGTAATAAATAGTAATGAAAATGAATACTAGCTTTATAAATGTTTATAAATGCCAGATAGTGTTCTAAGTCCTATGTACATATTAATTCATTAAAGTAAGCAATTTACCCCTGGAATTACCATAAGATACTTCAGTGATTTTTTTGTATGTAAATGTTAAATGCAGAATGTCAGCCAGAGTGTGTAACCTCATTTGCATATGCATTCTTGGACTCTTCACAACTATACCTTAAGCCCTCAGAGGTATAGTGCGTTGGTTGGGAACTGTTATTGTCAGTAGCCATCCACTTGGTTCCAACTCACAGCAACCTATGCCCTACTCCATCTTCATGATCGTTTGTATATTTGAGTCCATTGCTATGGCCGTTGTGTAAACTCATTTCATTGAGGTTTTCGCTCATTTTCCTTGACTCTCTACCAAACATGATGTCTTTTTCTAGTGATTGATCTTTCCTGGTGACTTGTCTAAAATAAGCAAGCCAAAGTCTCACCATCCTCACTTCTAAGGAGAACACTGGTTGGAACATTTTTTAAAAGTAGGCCTTGTCTTGAAAGTACAGATGAAGTTAATAGAAATTTCTGGGGAGATAGAGCACGTTTTACTTATTTTCAGATAAAGAAAGATACATTGTTAAACAAGATATATCTTATACATCTTGTTATCATTTTAAAAATTAGTGGTTGGGATAACACAAAAGAGACAAAAATATTTAATGAAGTAATGAAAATTAAAGGAAATGGATTATTATCCACAACTGGAAAATGATTCAGTAAGAATATTTGCCTTGAAAAAATGTCATGAATACAAATAACTAAACCATATCTTTTGTTTCATTTTCTTTCTGCTGAGTTCCCCCATACTTTCCCTTCATCAATATTAACATGTGTTTGATAATTTTCCCTTCCTTCTCCTCCTATCCCTGGTAACCACCAAAGAATTAAAATATATCTTATTGAAGTGAATTTTTTTAGTATTTCATTTTGCATTTACTTCTTCATTTAGCAAAATTTTATTTAAAAAGCCTACTATGTATATAGCATCATGAGTTGTGAATTAGAACTACATTTTACATATTCCATTTGGACTTTGTTTAACATGAGGTTCAGACTTTTGTTAAACTGTATGTTCCTTTTTAAATATGTTAAATATTAAGGCTAACCCAAAGTAATATTTTGTTGTATACCAGTAAAAAGTTGTATTTTGTTTTCTCTACCATATTGCAGATTGGATATGAGATTATATAAACTAGTGAAGTGGTTAGCTCTTCCTTTGGTTAAACCTGATTATGATTGGTTATTTCTACTTGAAAGTAAAATATAGAAGGAAGAGAATAAACATAGAAACTATCAGGCCTTCAAAGAAATTCACAGTAATTCATAATTCATGGTGTCAGAGATATATTCTATGAAAAGAAAGTTTACCCTGGAGGCGGTAATGCATTCACCTATAAGAAACCATTATAATGTTATAAGACAAAAATCCTCAACAAAATTCTAGCCAATAGAATTCAGTAACACATCAAAAAAATAATTCACCATGACCAAATGGGATTCATACCAGGTATAATGTCATAAGAGCTTCCTAATGATGTTTTTTAAATAAATTTAATTCTTTTTAGTTACTTTATATTCATTTTCTATTTTATTTCAGGGCTATCAATTTTCAATATCAACTGTAATTTTAATCCACTCTATTTTTTCTCAAAATATTCTTTAGAATTTGATTTTAAAGTAATTTCTACAGTTATATTTTTCATTCATGTACTTATTTATCCTATATATACATTTATTTTCATGCACATAATTGTAATTGCTATATGAATTCACATAACTAACATATAGATTTTTCATATTAATTAAGACTAAGAACTCAATATTAGTTCTTATTTAAAAGGGAAAATTAAAGAAAGTAAATGCTTATAAAAGCATATGATTTCAAGATTTTGCTAGGCATATTTATTATATGCTTTTTTAAAATAATGTGGCTGATTATCTAAATTGGCAAAAATATAGCTATGGTAAGTAAAAATCAAGAGTGAAATGGTATTGTGTCCTCTTAGTGGGCTAAATTGCTATCCTTAACTACATGTCCTTTAAGTTGCTGTTATTCCCCCAGGATAAAAAAGGTGTGGGGTTAGGGGGGTCAGTAAGGAGAGAAGCAAAGGAAAACAAAGTATAAAGGGTTACCCATCTTTCTTTAATTCATTCTCCCCTCATCTATCCCTTGAAAGAGTTTTTACTAGCCTAGTTCCCAGATCTTATGTGATGCGAAATTGGAACTATGGGTGAAAAAGAGCCAGGTCCTTAGAAACCTCAGGAAGGGGGTGAAAAATTAGCTAGTGGGGCTAATACAGTCTATGTAATAGGAGTGAGAGGGCTGGTGGAGAAAGTGATAAGAGATAGAGCAGGATGGATAGTCACTAAAGTACCTGAAAATTATGAGAGAATAAACTTTGGGCTTGTTTATGATCTGTTGATAGGTATGAATTATATATTAGATTCCTTTTAAAGTTGTTTGAAAGAGACAAAGATTAAACTCCCTTTTCAATTGTTATATGGTAGTTTGTGTTTTTGAGGATATGGCTTCATGAATTAACTAAGCCACATAAGCTCAAGATTTGCAGGGTCACTGTTGAAATCCTACTTCAGTCACTAATGTAAGGTATAATACTACTTGCACAAGCAATTTTGGAATCATTTGCATAAGAGGAAATGTACACAAGTTTTTAGATGCAAATATCAGAACTGTTATTTACTTACAACTTTTTTACACTAAAAGATATGATTAAGAAAGAATTGACACTTATAATTCCCTTTTGTCATGTAAGTAGAGAGAGCTGAGCATGAATCTGTACAGTAATATGATGAACAAAGGCCTATCTGAAGAAAGAAAAATATATGAAGTTTCTCATACTTTGGTGCCACGTGTTATGTGATTATTTGTGCTTGACTTATAGAGATCTAGCAGTATCAATTATATTGTTGTGAATAATAGCTATAAATGTTGTTGAAGTTATTGTATCTTTGAATATAGGAACTTCGTTCTAATTTTTCAAGTTTAATTTGTAGAAGCTATAGTCTTCAACTTTCTATTTTTCTCAAGTATTAACACATAACTCTGGCATAAAAAAATGGAAATTGCTTAATGGAAGATATAATAAATACGTCTGAGTGGTATTTTAGAGCTAAGTTTTGTTTACTCTGTGCTCAAAATAGGTACTATATGGAGAGATGATATTAGGAAATTGTTATATAACGTCATATATTCGCTAAGTTGTTCAAGTACTGGTAGTTTCCAAAGGATTAATTCTTGGTCACTTTTCTTTTCAAATAAATATGTCAGATGTCACATTATTAGACAGGAAAATGAGGTAACAGCTCAGAGAGAGCTGTTATAAATACTGTTATTATTTATAGAGATAAGTAATAGGGAGGTTTCAAAGAAACCTTTAGAAACTCTATTAGTTTCAAGCTCTATTAAAAGCAAAGTGGTTTTGATTTGGGGGAGGCCCACAAATGACCAGCTAAAGGCAAAATTGTGTTTTCACAATAATCAATTCAATAAAGCATCAGTCAAGGCAGTCAGGCACTCAGCTGAATGCTTGGTAGTAGAACCTCTACAGTTCACGGACGAAGCCCTGCACTTTGTTTCATTTAATCCCCGATTTACAAGATCATGATTGTAATGGTTCAAGTCTAGCTTTATTTTTCAGAAATTACTATTAAGGATTAAAATTACATAGATGTTTTGAGCTCCTTAGTTTAGGGGAACTACCTAACTGTTAAACTGCACCATCATCACCAAATGATCATTAAAAAGTACGGTTGGATGCGTTATAAATGCTTATGACTCATGGCAAGGTCTCTACTTAATCATAAATCTTGAAGACCAATGGAATACATGTATTAAATATGTTTGAAAGTGAAAACCTCTACTTTGAATTTTGTTATATTTACTTCTGTATTATCCTTCGACTTCAGACACAAATATAACACCCATGAGAGGGGAAGAGTGTATAAAAGATATTGCTGAATGCAGCACTTTCCACATTAGCCAGTTTTTTTTTTTTTTTTTTCCCCCCAACCACTGCTAATTTATAGCAATCAATCAGTAGACCAGTGAGGTAAATCTGACGTGGTGTTAAAAATCTTTATCATGTTCACATGCATGAAAATGTCCTCTTCTTTGCTAGTAAGGCCAGCATAGTTCTTCAGTATTTTATTAAACTCTTCTTGACCTTCATGTGTATATGTCTAATTTCATTGACGTTTTTCTAAAGAAAGCAGAATTCTGAGTATTGTATGAGGTACATACCAAATCTGCTTTGTGCATATTATTGAATTTCACTTTTTTCCTTTGCCTAGCCTAGTGCCCCACAAGCACTATCAAGAGTTTTTTGAATTTTATTAAATGAGTTTATCATTAAATACTTGGATTTTCAAGTTGTACAAAAAACACAGTCATAACATAGCTTTAAAAAATAATATGTCAAGGCATTAGCTACAATTCTCTTCATAAAGAACGTGCAAATTTTCTAATTATTTTAGGAACAGATATATTTCAAAGATTTTCAACATTAAAATAGTTCAGGCCTACTTTTATCCTATCAATAACAAAAGTATTTTGATACATATTGCTTCAATGACTTGGTTTTCTTTAAATATGTATCTTGTGATCTGATTTGCATCCAGAAGTCCCTTAGCAAACAGCTAAGTACTGGATTGTTAACTGAAATATTGGTGGTTCAAACCCACTCAGAGGTACCTTGGAAGAAAGACCTGGCAGTCTTCTGAAAAGTCACAGCCTTGAAAACTCTATGGAGCAAAGTTCTACTCTGCAACACATGGGGTTGCCATGAGTCAGGATCAACTCAAAAGCAACTGGTTTAGTTTGGCTTTATTTAGGAATTCCTGAAGCTAAATACCTCATAAAATCTTCCATGAAGCCAAGCTGAGCTATATACAAAAAAAATAAAAAACTCAAACCTGTTGCCATCGTGTCAATTCACTCATAGGGATCCTGTAGGACAGAGTAGAACTGGCTGATAGAGTTTCCAGGGAGCAGCTTGTGGGTTCAAATTGCTGACCTTTTAACCACTGAGCCACCAGGGCTCCTAAAAACCTACTCTTCCTAAAATAGAACTAATTTGATTTGGCTGTCTGGTCACCAGAAATGCCCTCCTTCACCTTCTTTTTCTTAAGAAAAACCTGCACAACTTTTTGTTGTTTGTTTTTGTGTTTTTTTTTTCTTTGTTTGTTGTTGTTGTTGTTTTAAAGAAAGGAAATTTATCTGGAGCAAATGTGTTTTCTCTTTATAAGGTCAAGTATACTAGCCAAAATATCTTCTCATTTTCTTATTTTTAATGGTACTTTAGATGAAGTTTTACAGAACTAGATAGCTTCTCATTAAACAGTTATTACACATACTGTTTTATGAGATTGGTTAACAACCCCACAACATGTAAACACTCTCCCTTCTCTACCTCGGGTTCCCTATTACCAGCTTTCCTGTCCCCTCTTGCTTTCTAGTCTTTGCCATTGGGCATGTGTGCCTCTTTAGTCTCATTTTGTTTTATGGGCCTAATTTTTGGCTAAAGGGTGAACCTTAGGAGTGACTTCATTACTGAGCTAAAAGGGTGTCCGAGGGCCATACTCTTGGGGTTTCTCCAGTCTCTGTCAGGCCAGTAAGTCTGGTCTTTTTTCATGAGTTAGAATTTTGTTCTACATTTTTCTTCAGCTGTATCCAGGACCCTCTTTTGTGATCCCTGTACAGTAGTCAATGGTAGCCAGGTACCATCTAGCTGTACTGGATTCAGTCTGGTGGGGTCCATGGTGGTTGTGGTCCATTAGTCCTTTGGACTAATCTTTCCCTTGTGTCTTTAGTTTTCTTCATTCTCCCTTGCTCCTGAAGGGGCGAGACCAGGCTTTTAAGACCCCAAACGCTACTCACGAAAGTAGAATATAGAACATTTTCTTTATAAACCATGTTATGCCAATTCAGCTAGATGTTTCCCGAGACCATGGTCCCCACAGCCCTCAGCCCTGTAATTCAGTCCCTCAGGGGATTTGGATGTGTCTATGGAGCTTCAATGACCTTGTTTTGTAAAACTTGTGCTGGCTTCCCCAGGATTGTGTACTATCTTACCCTTCACCAAAGTTACCACTTATCTGTTGTCTATTTAGTGTTTTTCTATTCCCAACCCTCCTCTCTCTCGTACCCATCAAAGACAGTTTTCTTTTTGTGTGTAAACTTTTTCATGAGTTTTTATAGTAGTGGTCTCATACAATATTTGTCCTTTTGTGATAAGGCCCTCCAGATTCATCCGTGTTATGAGATACTTCAAAGATTCATCATTGTTCTTTAACATTCCATAGTACTCTATTGTGTGTATGTACCATAGCTTGTTTATCCATTCATCTGTAGATGGGCATCTAGGTTGTTTCCCTCTTTTTGTTATTGTGAACAATGCTGCAGTGAACCTGGGTGTGCATATGTATATTAGTGTGATGGCTTTTATTTCTCTAGGGTATATTCCTAAGAGTGGGATTTCTGGATCACATGGTATTTCTATTTCTAGCTTCCTAAGGAAGTACTATTTTGCATTCCCACCAGCGTAAACCTGTACAACTTTTGATGTACACCTCATATTGCATCTTTTCAGAGAAGCCCAAAATCCTCAGTGGACTCCATCTCCTCTGATACCTATACAGCCTAGTGTCTGTGTCACATTTACCAAATGAGCATGCATGTTTAGTTGTTATACCTATCCAACTGAATTATAAGTTCTCTGTGAATCATACTTCCTTATATAACTTCCATATCCCCAAATTCAGAATTTTGTTCACAGCAATCATGAAATTTTAAATCTTAGAAAATGATCTTAACCACATTATGACCTAGACCTAAAAAAGGGCTGAAGAAAAGCTCAAAAATATTTGGTGAGCGTTGAGTGTTGAATTTACTCCTGAGTGTTGGCAAGGGTTTTTATTTATTTTTTTAAGTCAATATACAACATTCTCTAAGATCATTCTTTTCAAATTTGAGCATGTATCAGAATCACCTGAAGGGCTTATTAAAACACAAATTGCTGGGCCCCAAGCCTGGGGTTTTTGATTCAGGAAGTCTAGGTCGAGGCCCAAGAATTTGCTTTTCTAACAAGTTCCCAGATGATGCTAATGCTGCTGGTCTGGGAACTGCCTCTTAAATAGCACTGCTATAAAAGAAAGATTGTTATATGTAAATTTTACCTCAATTATAGCTTTTCTATTTTTGAAATAAAAAATATTTATAATTTTTATATTAAGTTGCCATATTCTTAAAAGAAAAATACTGAACAAAATTCTAGTAAACTGTATTCAAGAACATATTAAGAGGATTATTCATCATGATCAAGTGGGTTTTATCCAAGGAATGCAAAGGTGGTTCAACATAAGATCAGTGGATGTAATATACCACATTAATAAAACAAAGGAAAAGAACCACATGATCACGTCAATTGATGCATAAAAGGAAACCGACAAAATTCAACAGCCTTTCATGATAAAGATATTCAACAGAATTGTAATAGAAGGGAAATTCCTCAATATAAAGGGCATCTATGAAAAATCCACATGTAACAGTATATCAAATGAAAAAAGACTGAGAGTATTCCCACTAAGAACAGGAACAAGACAGGGATGCCTACTCTCACCACTACTATCCAGCATTGTACTGGAAGTCCTAGTCAGAGCAATTAAGCTAGAAAAATAAATAAATAAATAAATAAAAGGTATCCATATTGGGAAGGAGGAAGCAAAAGTATCCCTTATTGCAAATGATATGATTCTACACATAGAAAACCTCAAAGAATCCACAAGAAAACTATTAGAACTAATAAATGAATTTAGCAAAGTGGCAGGGTACAAGATCAGCACAAAAAAATCAGTAGGGTTCCTATACATCAGTAATCTGCAAGACAAAAAGGAAATCAAGGAAATATTACCATTTACAATACCATCTAAAGAAATAAAATACCTAGGAAAAATGAAGGACTCCTGGCGGGACAATGGTTACGTCCTCAGCTGCTAACTGCAAGATTGATGGTTCAAACTCAATAGCCTTTCCACAGAACAAAAGACCTGGCCATCTGCTTTCACCAAGATTACAGCCCAGGAAATCATATGAGGAAGTTCTACTTTGTCGTATAGAGTAACTATGTGTCGGAATTGACTCAACGGCACACAACAACAAGAATAAATTTATACAGGAAAGTAAAAGACCTGTTTACCTAAAACTACAAAATGTTGTTAAAAGAAGTAAAAGGGATCCTAAATAAATGGAAAGACATTCTGTGTTCATGGTTTGGAATGCTTAATATAGTTAAGATGTCAGTACTATCTAAAGTAATCTAGAAAGTTAATGAAATCAAAATTCCAACAGCCTTTCTTGACAGAAAATGGAAAAGTCAATCCTCAAATTTATAAGAAAGAGCAAGGCTCCCTGTATAGCTAAAAAAAAAAAAAAAAAAAGAAACCCAAACCCTTTGCCGTCAAGTCAGTTGTGACTCATATCGACCCTATAGGACAGAGTAGAGCTTCACCGTAGGGTTTCCAAGGAGCTGCTAGTGGATTTGAACTGTCAATCTTCTTGTTAGCAGTTGAATGGTTAGCCACTAAGCCACCAGGGCTCCTTACTAGCTAAAACAACCTTAAAGAAGAAGAATAAAGTAGAAGGACTCATACATTCTGACTTCAAAACATACTACAAAGCTACGGTCATTAAAACAGCTTGGTACTTGTATTATAATAGACATATAGACCAATGGAGTAGAATTGAGAGCCCAGAAATAAATCCATGCATGTATGGTGAACTGATCTACAACAATGACAACAACAACAAAAAAAAACATTGCCATGAAGTTGATTCTGACTCATAGTGACCCCATAGGACAGAGTAGAGCTGCCCCATAGAGCTTCCAAGGAGCACCTGGTACATTCAAACTGCTGACCTTTTGGCTAGCAGCCATAGCTCTTAGCCACTATGCCACCAGGGTTTCTGATTTATAACAACAGTGCTAAATTCACCCAGTGGAGAAGGACAGTCTCTTTAATAAATGGTCCTGGGAAAATTGGATATCCACATGCAGA
Source organism: Elephas maximus indicus (assembly GCF_024166365.1). Taxonomy (NCBI): domain Eukaryota; kingdom Metazoa; phylum Chordata; class Mammalia; order Proboscidea; family Elephantidae; genus Elephas; species Elephas maximus. Next base: position 162,691,770 of record NC_064819.1, read on the forward strand.
AGAATGAAACAGGACCCAACCATTACACCATACACAAAACCAATTCAGAATGGATCAAGGACCTTAACTGGAAACTAAAACCATAAAGTACATAGAAGAAAATGTAGGTTGTTAATGTGAGACCTAGAATTTTGTGATGGGTTATCAGATACAACAAAAGCATGAGTAGCAAAAGACATATAGACTAGTAGGACCTCTTAAAAATTAAATATTTCTGCGCATCAAAAGACTATCAAAAAAGTGAAAAGATAGCCTACAGAGTAAGAGAAAATCTTTGGGGACCATATATCCAATAGATTTATAAAATACCATAACTTAACAACAGCAGAAAGACAAACTATACAGTCAAAAAATTGGGTGAAGGATTTGAACAGACATTTCATCAAAGAGTATATTCAAATAGTCAACGAGCATAAGAAAAGATGCCCAAAGTCATTAGCCATTTAGAGGGGATGTAAATCAAAACCACAATGAGATACCATCTCACACCCTTAGAATGGCAATGTCAAAAAAAAAACAAAAACAAAAAAACACTAACTTTTGGCAAGGTGTGGAGAAACAGGGACCCTCATCCATTGCTGGTGGAATTGTGAGTTGGTACAGCTAATGTGGAAAACAGTTTGGCAGTTCCTCAAAAAGTTGAACCTAGAACTACCATATGACCCAGCAATTCCACTTAAAGATATATACCCCAAAGACCTGAAAGTGGTATTGTGAACAGACATACGTACACCAATGGTCATGGAAGCACTATTCATAATATCCAAAAAGTGGAAACAAGATACCTATCCAACAACTGATGAATAGATAAGCAAAATGTAATATATACATATTGTTGTTGTTGTTAGGTGCTGTTGAGTCCGTTCCAACTCATAGCGACCCTATAGGAGAGAGAAGAACTGTCCCACAAGTTTCCAAGGAGTGGCTAATGAATTCAAAGTGCCGACTTTTTGGTCAGCAACTGAGCTATTTACTAATGCACTACCAGGGCTCCAGATGTGTGTGTGTGTGTTAGCTGCCGTCGAGTTGGTTCCGACTCATAGTGACCCTATGCACAACAGAACGAAACACTGCCCAGTCCTGTGCCATCCTCACAATTGTTGTTATGCTTGAGCTCATTGTTGCAGCCACTGTGTCAATCCACCTCGTTGAGGGTCTTCCTCTTTTCTGCTGACCCTGTACTCTGCCAAGCATGATGCCCTTCTCCAGGTAGTGATCCCTCCTGATAACATGTCCAAAGTATGTAAGACGCAATCTCGCCATCCTTGCCTCTAAGGAGCATTCTGGCCGCACTTCTTCCAAGGCAGATTTGTTTCTTCTTTTGGCAGTCCATGGTATAGTCAATATTCTTCGCCAACACCACAATTCGAAGGCGCCGACTCTTCTTCGGTCTTCTTTATTCATTGTCCAGCTTTCACATGCATATGATGTGACTGAAAATACCATGGCTTGGGCCAGGCTCACCTTAGTCTTCAGGGTGACAGCTTTGCTCTTCAACACTTTGAAGAGGTCCTTTGCAGCAGATTTGCCCAATGCAATGTGTCTTTTGATTTCTTGACTGCTGCTTCCATGGCTGTTGATTGTGGATCCAAGTAAAATGAAATCCTTGACAACTTCAATCTTTTCTCCATTTATCATGATGTTGCTCATTGGTCCAGTTTTGAGGATTTTTGTTTTCTTTATGTTGAGGTGTGATCCATATTGAAGGCTGTGGTCTTTGATCTTCATCAGTAAGTGCTTCAAGTCCTCTTCACTTTCAGCAAGCAAGGTTGTGTCCTCTGCATAACGCAGGTTGTTAATGAGTCTTCCTCCAATCCTGATGCCCCGTTCTTCTTCATATAGTCCAGCTTCTCGTATTATTTGTTCAGCATACAGGTTAAATAGGTATGGTGAAAGAATACAACCCTGACGCACACTTTCCTGACTTTAAACCAATCAGTATCTCCTTGTTCTGTCCAAACAACTGCCTCTTGATCTATGTAAAGGTTCCTCATGAGCACAATTAAGTGTTCTGGAATTCCCATTCTTCGCAGTGTTATCCACAGGCTCCATATATATAACCCAGTGCCGTCGAGTCGATACCGACATATATATATATATATATATATATATATATATATATATATATATATATATATATATATATATATATAACTCAGCTATAAAGAGGAATAAGGTTCTAATACATGCCACAACATGGATGTACCTAGAGGACATTATGCTGTGTGAAATACATCAGTCACAAAAGGACAAATACTGCATGATATCATTTATATGAAATAAGCAAATATATCTGATTTTTCTTCAAATATATTGGTGCCAAGTGTTTTATCTTCGATCTTACTGATTCTAACTTCATTTCCTCAGTTCTGCTCCTCTGATTTTCTATTGAGTTGTCTAATTCTGAAATTTATTGTTAATCTTCTGAATTTCTGATTGCTGTCTCTCTATGGATTCTTGCAGCCTATTACATTTGTCATTATGCTCTGGGATAACCTTCTAAATTTCATTGACTGCTTTATCTGTGTGTTCCTTGGCTTGTTCTGCATTTTGCCTGATCTCCTTCCTGATCTCTTGAAGAGTTCTGTATATTAATATTTTGTATTCTATAGGGTCACTATGAGTCAGAATCGACTCGATGGCAGTGGGTTGGGATTTTTGGTTTGTATTCTATTTCTGGTAATTCCAGGAAGATATCTTCATCCAGAAGATTCCTCGATTCTTTGTTTTGGGAGCTTGTTGAAGCAATCATGGTCTACTTCTTTATGTGATTTGATATTGACTGTTGTCTCTGAGCCATCTATAAGTTATTGTATTAATACTATTTATGTTTGCTTACTGTGTCCTAGCTTCTTGCTTTGTTTTGTTTTGATATGTCCAAATAGGCTGCTTGAGTGAACTGGCTTGGTTATTGGTACCTTTGAAGCTCTAATGTCCTGTCACCAGATGTCTGGAGCTGTTACCAGGCATATAAGCCAAGGAGTCCATTCATTTTTCTTGTATGGATTCAGACCAGGTGTCCAGAGAGTCAGTCACCAAGTGTGTGGTGCAGACTCTCACCTACAGTCTTAGAGGAACAGGAGTGATTGGTCTAAGTACAAGTATCTGGTTGCAGCAGGGGGTCATGCTCCAAGCAAGGCAGGGGGCTGATAACTGTCCCCCGAGTGTCTCTGAGGAAAGCATGTCCATGTTCCCAAGATCACACAGGTGGGTGGGCTCTACAGCCAGACCATGGGCACCAAATGCTTGTCGTGGGTGGCCATATGGCATGGTCAGAGCCTCCAGTCTTCAGGCCCCTTATGTGGGTAGGTGAGGACCCTGCTTAATAGGCAGAGTATTGTCAAGTGTCAAAACCGCACCTCTCTACTGCACAGCTGAAACAGTTGAAGTCAGATCTCAGGCACATACACAGTTGCACTGTGCCAACAAGGGGCTAAGCTGCTGAAATGGACCCACACAGGTCCGTGCAAGGGTGAAACGTACTTGAAGTCATTGGACCATTTGCATCTGGCAGAAGCCACTTCTTCCCTGAGTTCCCAGTTTAGGGGAGGCAGCAGATTATTTTTTCCCCATTAGTTAATTTGTTCCTTCTCCAAGACTGGGAGAATGGCTCAGGATATGCATCAGCATCTATCTCAGGCCCAGGGAAATCAACTGCCACTGAAGCTAGCTCAGAGGGCTAGTGCAGAGAGAGCAAGGATCCAATAAATGGAAGAGAGTTCTTTTGCAAGGGGTGTTTTTAGATCCACATGGTAAATTAGTAGCAAGTACTTAACTTTCACCGAGAGTGCAGTTCTTCACTGAGAGTGCAGTTCTTCACTGATTCCAGAGGCGTGAATAGACCCTGCGCTGCTCACTTTCTTCTGCTGAGGATACTGTGTCCCAAATGCTACTGCCAGCCCTGCCGTGGTAGTACCAGGGGATCGTGCCTGAGGGGCACCGGTTTCCACCAAGTCAGGTCCAGCAACTCCTCGCCACTTTTGAACTGTCTCTCCCTCCCCCTGCCACTCAGTCCAATTTCTTAACTTTGCCTTTGATATTCAGGGCTCCTACCTTGTCATATATATAATCAATTCACTTGTTTTTTCGGGCCTTTGTTGTAAGAGGGACCACTTGAAGCATCTGACTACTCCGCCATCTTGGCCTGCCTCTGAAATAAGCAAATATATAGAAACCGAAAGTAATTAGTTATTGCCAGGTGAGGAAGGGAGGGAAGAGAGGGGACTTTTGCTTAGAGTGCATTGAAAGTATGCTAATTGTGGTGGGAAAAACCGGAAAAAGAAAGGGAAAATGGTTGCACAACTTGAATACAATCAATGTCACTAAAGTGGATGTGTAGAAATTGATAAAATGTTTTGTGTGTTCTCGTGTGTGGTTTACTATAATAAAAAAATAAAGACAAAAATACCAGCAGTTTCTATTCCCAATATGCTTTCAATTTTCTCCCAAGGATTCTACTTCTATAAGGATGCACAGATATTAGTTATCAAAGTAAAGACATAATTTATAAAAGATCTTTTCATTCATTTTTATCAAAATTTAAATTTCACTGGGTGAAAAGACAACATGACTGCCAATAGGGTAATGATCTCTTATCTAAATTAAGTATATTATATACAAATGAGAGGAGGGATAATTGTACCAATTTCCAGGAAGGCAGTTTAGCAATGTTTATTTAAATCTTTAACAATGTATGTGTCAAAAAAAAAAAAAAGTATATATCTCTCACTCCAAACTCTATCTACTAGTGATTTATCCTAAGAAAGAATAAAGCAAGTGATCAAAGATGGAACATTTCTATATCTTGATGTGATAGCCAGGTTTTTAAATTTGTCAAAGCTCTTCAAACCATACACTTCATATAGGTATATTTTATTTTTTATAAATTACACCTCAATAAATTTATTCAAACTTTCTGTTAAAATTTGTGGTAAGAAATTGGTTTCTTTTTTTAGCTGTAGTGATGACATTAGCCACTCAGTCACCTACCTCATAATACAACAAAGGACATTATTAAGTAGGAAAATGAGTAAAAGGTGTTTGCTGTGGCCTCCGCATAAGGTGTTATAAGCTTGTGGAAAACATGAGGGCTTACTGTGTGTACATCCCTAGAAGCTTAGAAGTAGCCCTTCAGAGGTATTTAAGTGCTAGAGAGTGCATGGCCGTTTAAAGACTCACCACTGAAAGATCCCTAGAGAGACAGAGAAGGTAGAGCCATTGTTAAGGCTTTTAGAAAGAAACAGCTACTCCAAATGCCCAAGTTTTCAATCTGGACTGAATCCGTTGGCCAGAGTTCACTCCAAGGATTCTTAAACGAAGGACCTTGGTCTTAGGTGATTTCATTTTCACACCTTCCTCAGAGAGAGTGAAACAGGTAAAGAAATGGGCAAAGCAGTAGTTTTCCTAAACTGGACTTCCTAGGATAAAAAACAGAACTCCTATTTCTGCTTTCCAACCTAGATTGTCAACTCCTAGGGAGTACTTACTTACTCATCTTTTTGTCCCCTGGAGCCCTGCTTACTCATAATTACTATTCAGTAATTAATGGGATTCAAATAATTGCTTTCTCTAGAGTTTATATTTTACTAACTTTCATTTAAATCTAGTGGAAATATATCAATGTAGTAACTTGGGACGATATTGACAAAGATATTTGGAAGGTATTTCCAACAGATTGGAAATTAATTTTTGACAAAACTTTTAAAAGTTGCATCAATTTTCTTCCTAGGCAACTTGCAAATCAGAGTTCACTAATTAAAAAAAAAAAAAAAAAAAAAAAAACTCTTTTCCCCCTAAGCCTAGAACTGCAGATGAATGTGATTTCTAAAACTCTTTATCTAAGCCATATATTTTCATTAGCCACAGTGACTTTACAAATAAAGCCTAGCTATAGGCTATATTAAAGATACACAAGCCAGAATATAAAATAGTTAGAATTTATTTGTTACACTAGTATTGCAAAATTAAGGCTAACTGCTTTTTCTTAATCTAAATTCATATGATCTGGCTGAAAAGATGCTTAGAGGTCAAATGTTTCAAATAGTGATTTTTTTTTTAATCTTTTTTTTGGGGGGGTTAAAACTAAAATAAAAACCTGTTAGCAACATAGGGGTGAAATTGACTGGGAGATGCCTCAATTTGCTAGAATCTCCAAGTGTACTTAATGCTTAGCTTAAGCGCCATTGGACCTAAGAGTATGGTATTATGGTGTATGTTCAAACCTCCAGCCTAAAGGAAGTCTACAGGGAAAGGGAATTGTAGTTATTTGAGCTTCCTGTTGATTGCCATATCAAATTTAAATCCTTCTCATAGCTTGCCTTTTGTAGAAAGCTTAATTAACCTTATCATTTTTCTAACTTCTTCCTCTCTGATTTTTTTCAGTGATGCAGACATTTGTAAGCTTTGTATGATAAAGTGTTTTCATTTTGCAAGAAGGCTAAGAATTCTTTTTACTGAATCAAAGTCTATGAGGTAGGTACTATAAGAGGCATGAATTACTTACCCAAGCCTACTTACTCTGTGATAGTGTTGAGATTTATAATTCAGGTTGTGTGACTCCAGAGCCCAAGCATGTTTGTCCATACTTCAGAATTTTGGATATTTGTGTGTACTTTTTAAATGTTCTTATTTATTTAATCATCTTTTCCTATACCCTATCCAAATGTTGGACTCATTTCTTGGACAAATTTCATTTGAGCGAAATTGATTTTAACCAAATATTAATTTTTTCCTCTAAAGAACTATTTCTATGGTAAAAATTAGCTAAATGTACTATATATCTGCCAAAGTTATTTGTCATATCTCAAATACCACCATCTCAGAAGAGACTTTCCCTGACTCTCCTATCTACTGATGCCCATTTACTCTGTCATGATGGCTGATTTTATTTTCTTCAAAGCACTTTTCATTATCTAAACATTACCTATACATATTATTTATATGTTTACTGCCTGTCTCTCCCCCACTGGAATGTAAGCTAACTCAAAGCATGAAACTCATATACTTAATTCCACTTTTCCCTTAGCATTTATGTGGTGGACACTGAATAAGGCTTACTAGATTTTGGTTGAGTGAGTTACCTCTAGGTACTTCACACTGACTGGGCTGACAGTTGGCAGGGAAATGACAGCACTTGACTACAGTGTTCCTGGTAAAAAAAAAAAAAAAAGTATTTTTTGTGTGTGTAGTTGCTATTTTCCTACACAACTTTTTAAATGGTCCTAACGTAACTATGCTGAAAATCATTGTCTGTTGTTATAAGCTTCCTTTTCTCTGGGAAGTTATATAAATGAAAGAAAAGATTAAAAGTATTATTCTCATTTGTTATCTCATGAGCAGTTTATGATCTTGAAAGTGTTTTCCTGTGTGTGTTCAGAACATACTACATTTTGTTTAATTATTAATTTCAGCCATTTACTCTTGGAGAAAAGTGAATATTAATAAGGAAACAAATATCCAAAACTCATCTCTGAAGTTTTTCCTTTTATAACTGAAAATCATTCACAGGGTGTTTGGTTACCCATGACTTTCTCATTTCTTTTAAATCAAGCATGCATTTTTTCATTTTTTTTTTTTCTATCGGTAACTGAACACTTGTAGATTATATAATAAATGTGATTAGAACTACACATTAAAGCGCTCAGTTGCTTCTAAATGTCTTGTTGTAGTAAACTGAGAGAGAGATTGACATTAAATATCATAGAATTTGAACTGTTTTCTGGTGAATGAATTATGTCTTATACCACGTTTAGTAATAATACACTTTCTATAGTCTGAAACCAGAAAACATACAGTAGACCACATAGTAGCTGAGATCATAAACTGTGATGGGAAGTTCCCCTAATTGTAAACAAATTTGAAATAGAAATAAGCCTACAGGTTTTATTTTTTTCAGTGAATTTGAAATGATTTCTGCTACTGTGAATTTTACTTATTTTTAAATAGCTAAAATTTCTATGTGTATGTATGTGTATATATATATGTGTGTGTGTGTGTTTATATATTTGAACATATGTGTATATATAGGTATATACCAGGTGGCACAATTGTTGAGTGCTCAGCTGCTAATGGAAAGGCTGGCCATTCAAACCTAGCAGTGGCTTTGCTGGAGAAAAGACCTGGTGATTTGCTCCTGTAAAGATTAAAAAAAAATCTTTACAGGAGCAAATCACCAGGTCTCAGCCTGGAAAACCCTATGGGGCAGTTCTACTCTGTCCCACAGGGTCACTTTGAGTTAGAATCTACTTGATGGCACACAACAACATATGTGTTTGTGTGTGTGTGTGTTAAACATATATTTATCCTGACCTTGTTTAAAAAGTCTTTGAAATGTGACTTTGAAAAAGAAAATTTTATTATTCATAACAAAGATCCTTAGAGGTAGTGTGAAGATAACATTACATAAAGAATTTGGCCTTTGTCCTTAGTTTCTGAGAGATAACCTCTAAAAACTTGATATTTCCCCAGGATTTAAAGTGTTTTCAAGGTCTCCATGCTTATACCTGAGGGTTTATGCTAATGAGTTGCCTCTTCAGTGGGATTAGCCAAGCCAAAACATCCACCTCAGGTTCACGATATCAGTTCAACTTAAGGGGAAGGGATAGCTGCAGGATGATTCAATTAATCACCTAATGGGGGCCCAGTAAAGGCTCGGGACAAGGAAGTTCCATGGGTTTCCTGGATGGTGATAGACATCAGTGCAATGCCTCTTATGGCCTAGTGTCAGAATTAGCAAACTGTCACTTCTACTTACATTTATTTGGCCAACACAAGTCATATGTCCAAGTCAAGGTGGGAAAGTGCACTTCATCTCTAACAGAAGGGACTGCAAAGCCACATGGCAAAGGGATGGGTAAGGAATTGAGACAAATACTTCAGTCCACCATGCCAGAAATATTCTTTTGGGATTATGCCCATGGGAAAAGAAAGGCAGAGTTGGAGAATTATCAGAATGGAGATGGAGTTTTCAAATGATTTTGGAATGCAACAACAACAAAAAAGAGTTGTACTCCATACGGTTAATATAATGGAAACTCAAGAACTAGTATATTCAGCATAGTTTGTATACACATAAATGATTTAAAAAAGAAAAAAAACCTTAATAATACAAAATATCCATATGATTGCACATATGTCAGTGAAATATTCAGGGTCACAATTGTGATTTTTCTCTTCAAATATTTTTTTTTTTTTATATAAATAATAGGTACATGCACATTGATGCCATCACATGTGCAAGAGTATGTCTCAGGTTGGGTTCTGTAGAGAAGTGAAACAAGTAAAGTATATAAATATATAGAGAGTTTTATATCAAGGAAAGAGCTCACGTGATTGTAGAGGCTGGAACATCCCAAGTCTGTGGATCAGGATAGAGGTTTCGCTCGATTCACGTAGCCGCAGGGGCTGATGATCCCAAGATCGGCAGGTTGGAGAGCAGGGCTCTTGCTCACAGGCTGTGAAGATTGATAAATCCCAAGATTGGCAGGCAACACCACAAGGCTTCTCCTGATTCACATAGCTGCAGGGGCTGGCAAACCCAAGATCAGTAGGTTGGAGAGCGGGGGTCCCACTCACAAGCCATGAAGATCAACAAATCCCAAGATTGGCAGATGAGCTGATAGCTCAAGTCCCAGAACTGGAAGTCAGATGGACAGGAGGCAGCCACGAGATCCAGAGAGAGCAAAAAAGCCAGGATGTCTGCTTATACTCAGATGCAGGCCACACCCCCAAGGAAACTCCCTTTCAACTGATTGGCTAGTCGCAGCAGATTCCATCACAGGAGTGATCACATGTAAACAGTGAGAATCATGGCCCAGCCAAGTTGACATACAATCTTAACCACTGCAGAGTATATATACAGTAATTTTACCAGTTGTTGCATCTTAATAAGACAGAAACTAGGCATGTACAAAATTGACAAAGGTATTTAAAACTGAAAAAGGTACATGTTTCTGGGTATTTTTTATTACATTATCTGTGATGCAGCAGACATGCGGTTATGTGCTGAGGATAAGGGGGAAACACTGAATCATTTCTGTTAGTGTAGTGTATTGCATGCATGAAAGGGTAGAAACACAGGCTCCAAGATAAGAGCTGAAGGAAAAGTAAAATATTGGCATTACTTATTACCTAGAAATTTAGATAATGTGGTTATGAACCTGAGTAATTAATGGATTAATCACTTTGTAAACTCAACTCCTTGCCTCCAGGGTTTTCTAGGTTATACTGGTGCTCTGCCTGCATGTTGAAATCTCTGGCACCCCCACCATGGCTCATGACACTTCCCATAACCACTTAACGTCCACTCTTCAGCCTTGGGTAGCAATCATTACACTCCTAGATAGGTAGACTATAATATATGTAACAAAATCATAATGTAGGACAAGAAGGGGGTGATTTTCTCATTTCCTGATCATTCCCAACACCAAGAAGAGTCTTCTTTGCAAGGATTGGACATTTTAGACCTTTGCTTTAGGTGCTGTCCTCCTTCCATGCCAAGGGAAAAATCAAGCTACAACTGTATTAGCGATGCATAGCATTATAATCAAACCAATTAGAAAAAGGCCAATAAATGCAAGATATGATAAACTATAAAAAAGGTAAATATAAATAACTACCATAAATATAACTTCTTCAAGCACTGAATTGTTAAAAGCTGGTGAAAAAGTCAAAATTTTAATTCGATCTCACTAGGTGTAAGACAGCTCCATTTTCGGTAACTCTAATATATTTTACTTGCAGCTATTTTTGTTTTATGATTATTTTAAATCATTTTAAATATACTGAGTACTATAAAAATATTTTACGTTGTTGTTAGGAACTTGGTTTATAAGCTAAGTCATTTTAAAATGCTCACTACCTTAACATTTAAGTGGTTAAAACTCCCCCAACAACAGCAACTAACCCTAATTTTACAACGGTTAGTAATAGAAGAAAAGGAAAGCTTTATAAGAAACCGGAGCCGTTAAAGGCACGTTCAGCAATGTGCAAGATACCATTATGTAGAGATAAACAGCCCCATCATCAGAATCAGCAAATGTTTATTCAATTTTTATTTTTAACTGGGAATATGAAGAGGCTTAAGGCACGCTCTTGGTCTTTCAGGAGCTTAGAGTTTATTTGTTGGCAGAACATACACATTTGCTCATAAATACTAATGCAAGAATTACAGATTCAGTGATCAATACGTATGTGGTAGGAACCAAAGTTCTGTAGAAGTTCACAAATCAAAAAGTGAATAGGCCAGGTTGTGGTGAAAGTATTTCTCATAGGGTATTTTTTTTTAAGATTAAATTGAGTCTTCAAGAAAATATATAACTGAAATAGGTATGGAACTCCAAGGAATGCAGAGTGAGGAGAAGTTGAGAGGAAAGAATGCCCGTGTAAAAGGCACAAAGTTAATCAGAGTGACTGTTCTGAGGATACATGTGGGCTTCAGGCCTGGAGGGGTATGTTAGCATCTGTTGGTGGAAGACTGGGATTGCTTTAGCTTTTATCCTGTAGGCACTGGTGAGCCTCAGAAGATTTTTGTAACATTTGGGGTATTTGAAAATACAGATTATACTGTTTAGCATACGTGAGAAAGAGAAAGAAACTGTAGGCAGAGAGTAGTTAGGAGACTTGAAGTGAGAGGAGCTGTGTTTGAGACCATATTTTATCACCTATGAGCATATTAATTGGGAGCAAATTTTTTATCTTCTGATTCCTTATTCCCCCATTTCTAAAATGGCAACAAAATATAATCAACATTTTATATAACACAGTATATAGTTTTAAATGAAGAATGGCAAAAATCTGATTGACTTACCTCATAAGACACTGTCAAAAAGAGATAATAGTTGTGAAAATGCTTTGTGAACGATAAAACACTCTGAATATATTTTTATAGGCCAGTTATGAGGTAATAAGAACACTGAAAATTGTTCTTAAGCCAAAAAATTGGAAAAAGTGTTTTAAAAAAAAAAAACTTTGCAAACTCCAGAAGATCAGCTCTTCTCAAAGAATTTCATGAGGCTATAAAAGTAACAAGTAGACTTAAAAACTCCAGACTGATCACTCAGGCTTCACAACATCATTGTTAGGTGCTGTCTAGTCAACTTTGACTCATGGTGAGCTCAGTTGACAGAATATAGCTGCCCCATAGAGTTTTCTAGGCTATAATCTTTGAGGGGGGAAAGCAGCCATTGAGTGGGTTCGAACTGCCAACCTTTTGGCTAACAGCTGAGTGCTTAACAACCGAGCCATCAGGACTCCTTAGGCTTCACGGTACCAAAAACCAAACCAAACCCTTTGCTGCTGAGTCGATTCTGATCCTAAAGGACTAGAAAAATGATTCCGGTTTTTGAGCAACTGTGGACAAAAATCATTCATTTACCTGAAGATGTAAGTTTTTGCTATATTTTGACAAAACACATGCCCTTTATTGTCTACAAATAATTGCCTGAAGCACACTGGGTGAAGAAACGATAATAGCAGGCATTATTGTGATGAAATGTAATGAGGAAGCCTATGGTTTGAGCAATTTTACTATGACTTTAGTCATTGAGAAGGAGCCCTGGTGGTGCAGTGGTTAAGTTACGGGCTGTTAACTGAAAGGTCAGCAGTTTGAACACACCTGGGGAAACTGTCTTTCCTTTCTTCTTCTTTTATTTCTCTCTTTTTTGCTCTCTCCACAACAAATGTTGTGAATTAAAAGAAAATTTATCTTCAAGGCTCATGAAAACACCTCTTATGACAGGCAGTTGCAAAAAGCATACATCAATATGATATTGAAAGTTATGGACATTCCCATAGACAATGCTTTTCAGGTTCATAGACTAACAGGTGTATTTCCTATCAGGGAAAAAAGTTCTAGGAGAATTTGCACACAATTATTACAGAAAATTCATCCGAGATATATCATTAAAAGTCACTCATTCTACTCTTCTAGCCTCCAAGTCAAACTAGATGATTGCAAGTAAAATTTGTTTTCAGAGATCTCTAAAAGAATATCCTCCAACCTTCTTTAGTAGCACATTTCAGTTCTTAACAATCCTTACTATTAAGAACGTTTACCAAATGCTTGAACAGAATCATTCTTGTGATTGTTAAAGCAATTCCACTGAGTGCTTCTATAGATAGAGGGCTGCTTTCTTCAGGGCACTATAAGCAACTTCTGACAACTACAAATATTTTTAATGTTCTTATTATTTTCTAAATTCATTTATTCCTTCAGGAAAGGGGTTTTGAGATAGAGACAGATTGTCTTTGGCTCAAATTCTGACTCTCCCACTTTCTTGCTAATGTAATCAAGGACAAATGACCTATTGTTTCCGAGCCTCAGTTTCTTCATCTGTAAAATAGGTATAAAGGTTCCAGACCTAGCAGATTGTTGTGAAGATGCAAGAGAAAACGTGCTTACTTCTGAGATGGTGCTTGGCACATAGGAAGCACTCCTACACAGTAACTTCTGTGGTTGCAGTTATTAATATGTTTTTTATTTATTCCTTCATTCTGTCATTCAACAGAGATTTATTAAACACCTTCAGTGTTAGTAGTCACTCTATTAGCTGCTTATTATTACCTCATGCTGCTGAAGTAGGTTAAATTAATATAATTCTATTATTTGTTTTACTAAAAATTGCTCCTAGTCCTATAACAATGCCCCCCTCATACACACACATTAAAAATAAACAAGCAAACAAACAAAAAAAAATTGTCACTGAGTTAATTCCAATTCATGCTGATCCCACGTGTGTCAGAGTAGAACTGTGCTTGACAGGGTTTTTCAATGCCTGATTTTTCAGAAAGGATCCGGGCCTTTCTTCTGAGGTGTTTCTGGATAGACTTGAAGCTCCAAACTTTCGGTTAGCAGCCGAGAGCATTAACCATTTACAGCACTCAGGAACTTCGTACACACACGTACATCTACTACTGAATTCTGGAATATGTCAGGTTCATATTCATTAATTTCTTTTATGGTCCTAATGCTGGTACTTCTTTCTCAATGTTCACGCTGCTTTCTTTCCCTTCTTTTACATTAGATACATTATATCAGTTTATCTTGGTAGAGAAAATACAGGCTTGGAACTCAGGTAGACGTGGTTTCTGATCTTAGCACTGTCACTTGTTAACCCAGAAGCTTGGATTATTACGTGGTCTCTATGAGACTTGGTTTCCTTAGCTTTTCCAGACCCAATACCAATGTCTGGGAATGCTGAGGCTTAAATAAGATAATGTTAACCTAGTTTAGCTTTCTGACACTGAGTTGGCTCTCGATAAATGGAAGTTCTTATTATTCAATGAAATGACTTAAAATCAGGTATAAAATTTAATCTAAAGGTGTCATTTCTCCTGTATTTTAAAACGTCCATTAGAGTTTTATTTTGACAGTTTTCATAATTTTTTTTATCGTTTTTGTTAAATTGTCTACTAGGAGAGCAGCATAGGACATAATCTTAGAATTCTGTGTCAGGTAGAGACCCTATGATACACTGTCAAGGAAAATTTTAAATGGAAATCAGGAATTAAAACAAAAGTTCTATTAGAAAAAACAATCATCCCTCATACATGGACTAGTGGTATAGACTAAGGAAAACTGCTGAATTGTTGATTCTAGGACTATTTTTACATTGTCAACATTCTGTTTAGTAATCTTGGGGGAAATAGCATCAAAAGCAGACAAAGAAAAATGTTTCACTTTCCCGCAGCTGATTCCCGTGATTGCCTGACGTTTAGTTACATTTGGGCATCTGTCTCAGGAACTCCCATTGTCTGCAACCATATGCAAACTGAAGTGTGCATTGGGGTATAGACATGAGGATGGAATTTACACTTGGATATGCCATTCAACAGCAGCAAGAGAGGCTGAACAAGGCCGGGATACTTCATACAGTTCATTTAATGAACTGTTACTTTATTATTTGGTAAAGCTTCTGTAAGGCACATTTATGATATAAAAAGTGCCTTGCATACTGCTTCATCGGAAGGGGACCTCATTTAGATTAACCTGTGACTTCAACAGCAGGTGGTAGAATGAACCAACTGCTTCAATTACTGCTTTTGCGCATGACTTTCATGTGTTGCTAAGATTATCAGAGGAACCTGATTACATCCCCTTAGACACTATTGTTGGCATGATGATTAAGCTGTTATTTTTTTTTTTAAAGACTGGGAACCTAAAAAGCTTTTTGGCATGAGGCAAAAGCACTGTGTATAGAGATCAGTAAGATAGTGCGTATCATTGCCCTGTAGCTTATCTCCACGTATACAGCTCCCTAGTGGATCCCTATGATAAACATTATTGGAACAATTAGCTGCTGCTGACACAGAATCCAGACACAATAACCATGGCCAGCAGCACAGAGCCAAAAATTATGGAGCCAAAAACCATAAAAAGCAACACCAAGCTACTCTCCCCATTCAACTGCTGTCATAAAACCCTCCCAGTGCTATGTTTGCATAGCTGGCTTCACCGATATGGCACCGTTAACACAAAAGAAGAAGCTGCAGCACTTGTCTTTGTTTAGCTGAAATTACAAGTCATTGAATTAGTATGTCATCTTTATTGTGCTGTCATGCAGCGGAGGTGAGGAAGGCTCCGTAATGGATGGGAGAGTTTGATGGCCTGAAAGACAAGCTCACAGATGGTTGTCGATATAAAACAGTTTTTTCCCCTTTAAAAAAAAAAAAAGAAAAAGAAAGGAAGAATAGGGGAGAAAAGCAGAAAACCTGCTTTGAATAGATTTTTCCTAATTTGTGGTGTAACACCAAGCAATATTTCTACAAGTCTCATATTTAAGAACTTTGGTGGCCTAGGGTACATGACAAAGGCATAGAATGCAAACGCCGCTAAGGGGTGCATTTATGATTTAAATAAAAGTGATGCAGCATTTTAGCTTCTTAGAAAGCTCGTAATTGTTGCTCTCGGGAAGTTTCTCTTATCTTTCTAAACAATTGTGAATTCTTCAATAATGTGGCTGAGAAGGGTTACCAGTGTAATAGGAAATTAAAAAAAATAGCTAGTAAGAATTTTGACCCTTCTTTCTTATTATAAGAATTTTAAGTTCTATACTTGTGTGATTAGGTATATTTTGATAGGGATTTTAGATTATCTACTAGTGAGACTTTGAGCAAAATTTGGCTTAAAATTTTTTTTTTAATTTGGTAGATATAAATTTGCTTTACTATTCTTGATTTTTAGCTATAGTTGTAGTTTTATTTACAGTGCATCATTTGAGAATTATAATAGAGATATCTATTTAACATCAATGAATTGACAAACTAAGTTTCATTTTTAAAAGACAGTAATTTCTGTTTCCTTTGACACAATTATTAAAAAGTTTGACTCACTGTAAAAAGTACTGTCCTGAATATAACTCTTTAATAGGAAAAGCACTCACTCTGTGGTTATTTCATTTCAGGTGAAATTCCAATCCACCAAACATTCAGAGAAAAGTTTTAATTAAGGAGCAAACTAGTTACACCTAGAATCGTGTAGAATTTTTTAACGGACTCATGATTATTTCCGAGTAAGTTTATTTTTTTTTCTTTTGTTGACAAGAAAAACACAAAAGAAAAAAATTAAAGATCTGATACTCTGTAGTAAAACTGAGGCAGATGTATGGTCATATATAAAAGCCTTTAATGGGGATAATATACATGTGGATATATATTTTAAAAATAAACTTTGTCACATGTGAAGAAGTCATAAGGGGTGAAATTCAAGGACAGCGTACTGGCATAAATCAGCCCTGTTCAAGAATGTGCATATCTCCCTTCAACTGTGGGAAAAAAAAAAAAAAATTCCCGATTATTTCTAAAGCAATGCTTCAATATCTTCCAAAAGAGCTATATAAAGGGGAAACAAAAAATTAAATTCCTGGTTGGGGTACCAAATTCATCTGTGTCTGCTCAGCATCATTATTACATTTATTGACTTCTATTTAATGCATATTTTGTCTTTATTTGAGGATTGTGATGTTGACTCTCGCAGATTGTTATGAAAAGCAGGCTTTTCGGAAAATATTGTTACTGTGTGTGTATATATACACCTTGAACAGGTTATGTAACATCTTGACATCACACTTTTCTTATTTGTAAGAATGAGTGAGAGTGAGAGGGAATAAGGGTACAAGCATCTGGCACATGGGGAGCAGGTAACTGAGTCAGGACTTGGGAGGGAGTTTTTATGGCTGACAAGCTGTAAGTTGCAACTAACAAACTGTCAAAAGGTTACCAGTATAAGGGCTAGAGCCAAAAGACTCAGAAGCTGGAAGAGGACTGTAGAGGATTGAGCACAGAGACATACAACGTCAGAGAAGAACTGACAGAAAGGGAACTTGATGCTGCCTATCAAATCAAAGCAGAGAGGCTCTCTAAAATCTCTCCTACAAGTGATAAGCTTAATCCCAGTTTCCTGAGGCTAGGCCAAGGTTCATAAGGTCCCAGCTCTTTGCAGAGGAGACCTTTGTGTCCACAGAGTTGTGCAAGTCATTAAAATTGCCATGATTTGCAATTTAAAATGATTTAATCAGCTGACGAAAGGTATTGATGGAGATGAGGTTAGGAAGAAAGAGCATGAAGATACCCATGGAAGTATAAAAAAATGGAGGAATTTAGATTTTTCTTTTAAGGAGGAAAAAGTAAAGAAAGGGGGAAGGTTAGGAGAGCCAAGGATGAAGTTTTTAATCTTGTATTGCTGGAGTCACCTCTGCTGCTCGAACAGAGAAGGACCTGTCCTGGCAACCACTATAGGACTATATCTATAGGATATCCCCAGCCCAGGGTCTTTTAAACCAATGACTGTTTGGTCATAGACGTGGTGGCCAGAATAGGTGGTTTCCTGTGTGGTGTGAGAGATTTCAGGGGTTCCTGGTATTCCCCCTGTTTCTCATGCATCTTCATCTGTTCCAAAATCCTTCAAATTCCTCTGATTTGGATGTGAAGTGAGTAAATATTTTCAATCCACAAGTGGAAAAAAAAAAAAAAGACAACAAATTAGTTGCTATGGAATCTGTTTTAACCCATGGTGATTCCTTATGGTCCCTCTCTATGGACTCAGACCTCCAACCTTTCAGTTAGAAGATAAGCGCATTAACCGTTTGCTCTAGTCAGGGACCATCAACAATTAAAAACCAAACCCACCAACTGAAAGGATGGTGGTTCAAATCCACTTAGAGACACCTCAGAAGACAGGCCTTGCAATGTGCTTCAAAAAAATCACAGATTTCAAAACCCTATGGAGTGCCATTCTACCCTGAAACACATGGGGTCGTCATGAGTTGGAGTCATGGACGCCAATTTTTTTTTTTTTTTGATCTTACAGAAGTAGATTGCCAGGCGTTTCTTCCATGGTACTGGTTGGATTCGAACCACTAACCTTTTGGTTAGTCAAGCACAAACCATTTGGACCATCCACCTAATATAATAATAAAAATGACCACTAGGAGAATCATTTATTTAAATTCAAAGTTGACAAATCCAGTAAGGTAATATGTATATGAAAGTCATGGTAAACTGGAAGATAGCAATGCGTATGATAATTATTATTGCTGTCTCATTTAAACTGTACAAAATAAGGAGTGAAAATTAGAATTGGTTACATGGTGTCCTGAATTCACACAAAGATGTAGATGACAGAGATAACATCCTTACCTATGAATTGGTATTAAGGGAAGGATGGTTACGGTGTATGTTAAGGACACCTGAGGAGGATGGAAGGTGGAAGGAGGTAGGATGCAGGAGGAAGCCCAGGAAAGCTGAGATCTATCATTGTTTTCTAACAATAGTAAAAATGAACAAATTACCTGGTGTTTATAGGTGTCCAAAACATTTTACTTTGTACCTTTTTTCCCACTTCTTCGATTTCATTCTTCCTATAAATTTTTAATTCATTTCCTGGGTGAGGAATAGAATAAAGCCCAATGAAAAAGAAAGCATACCTGTTCATCAGATTCAGAGGGAATTATTTTTTAAATGTTGTACATACACATATTTATATTCTGCTGTTCTAGATTTATCCTAGAATATTGTTCCAATGTTTAGGTCACGGGGCCAAGTATTTTGTAATATAAGCTGACTTCAGCTGAACAGCTGAAACATCTTTTTTTTTTTTTTCTTTCTTGCAGCCTGCAACTTGTTCTTTGTGAATAAATGTCACTTACTGTGTTTAAGCTGCCTTTTGGCTCTCTTTACTTCCCCTTTATTTCTGGGCTCTGTATTTTACTTAAGCTGTGTGATTAAAAGAATTGGACAGTAATTTGAAATAATCACAGTGGTATAACCTTGTCAAAGTCAAATGCAATATATTTAGCAATTATTTTAATAAGCAATGCTACACACATAATTTCATCATTTTTATTGTTATTTTTATTCACAAAATGTATAAACAGTAACTGAATACATCCTAGTCCGTTGTAAAATTGACTTCAGGTTTCCTGGCTAGGCTTGCATGGGTCCCATGATCCTACCTTTTTCCATTTTCCTCTCTATACGTTTCCTTCTTGATACCTTTACCTCCTGTGGTTTTTTCCTATGCAGATAAATGCTTGCAAATCTAGCCCAGGTAATTTTCTATCTTCAGTCTCACTTTTGTCATTGAATATTGGATTAATAATAGTCACGTAAAACTCAGATTTTCTCCAAGTCAGAAGCCATTACCTGCCTTTTCAATTCTTCCATATAAATTGTAAAATTATATAATTATCCTACAATTTAATATACTGGAGTAGAGGGCTACTTAAAGCTCACCTGTTAATTTGGAAGTTTACCAGGGTTATCACTTTATACTATCAGATGATCTGCTAATACCTCGTACTCAATATCTCCAAAACGTCTCCTTCATCTCCCCCAAAACCAGCTTCTCCTACTGTTTCCAGCCACCCGGTTGAGTCTTCTTAGTCATTTTTTATTCCTTGTTCTCCAATGATTTACCACATTTGAAAGAATCGAGCCTGCAACATCAGGAACTTATCTCTACAGTTTTTCTCTCACATTATTAATCCCTTGAACTGGGCTTTCAGATTTCTTGCCTAGACATAAACAATTACCTTCCCAGGATTCCCCTACCTTCAACTTTTCATCCCCTACTCCCTTAAAATAACTTTCCTACAACTCTTATCTCTGTCTGTCCCTTCAAAAATTCTTTTCCCTAACCAGTTCAGGGCATGCTCCTCAGCCTGGTGCTCAGGGTCTCCTGTATTTTGGCCAGTTTATCTCCGGCAAATTTCTTGCGCAGAACCTGTATTTCAACAAGTCTACGCATGGAGTCACCATTAGTGAATAGACTCCATAGCAACTATCAAAAACAACTACCCACTCTTTGTGAAATCATCCTCACCCAGTAAGATCCATTTCACATATTATTTCCTCTTCTGATTCTCACAGCCAAGTGTCATCTTTTTCTCTTTGAACCTCACTCTTTTGCATTTTTAATTTGTTCAGTGGTCCTAATCATATTATAGTTATTTGGAGATTCTCTTATTTCTTTTCCTACTAATTTTGCCGTATTTATCTTAAGCTCTTTCTGGGCCAGATCTGTTCTGGTTATGTTCACATGATCAAAACACATCACCAGAGTTCCTATACCCAGTGCTCAATAATAATAATTGTTTTCGAAAGAAAACAACTGCTTAAAGTTTATTATCTTTCTTTGCTGTTCGTCTTGGTAAATCCTGTCCCAAATACAGTACAGAATTTAATGGATTGAATTTCAAGAATCTCAGTTGGCTAAATTGTGGAATTTGTACCTTTTCAAGGAGAAATGAATGAATTCTTATAATTCTAGATTATTGAGACTTTAATTTTGTATCCAATTCTTTGAGTTCACATATTGGGACCTGAAATTGTCTATGTGAGGCTACTGTAAAGTGCTGTTGTGGATAAACTTCCCAATTAGCAGGTAAATTTTCAATAGCCATCCACTCTGGTATAATTCTTAAATTATAATAGTCTCATATTTTATATTGAGAAGAATTGGAATAGGAGCTAATGGCTTTTGACATCAAGAAAATCTGAGTTTTATACTGCTGTTCGTTAATTGAGGGCAAAGGACGCAATGACTAAATCTCTATGTGGAAGCGAAGCTCACAAATATCTTTGTTTATCAGACCGTGATCCAACCTCTCTGACTCCTTGAGGTGGAGGGAGGGGCAAGGGTATTTAAAGCACTGCAAAGGCCTTATTCACCCCCCGACTCCACGCTCAGCTAAACTTGGAAATGCAATTGGTTTATTTTGTATAAATAAGCAAAAATGCTGGAAGAAACTAAATATCTTCATAAAACAAAACATTATGATACCAGAAACCCTTAGGAATAGCGCTAATGCTTTTAAATGAAGGTTTTATTTGTCTCTGAGCTGCAAAAAGGAGTCACTAATGAGGTGTCATTTAAATTCTAACACCTGTTTAATGGCAGTTTTTCTCTATCCCCATAGAGTAACTGTTTATGAATGTTTGCAGTTTTGCAAGTGTATCTACAAGAATTGTTTTTTCATAAACAATGTGATGCCTTTTTCCTCATACGCTAGTCACGTTACAACATATGATGAAAATTGTTGGTTGTGGCATTTTTGCATTAGATAGGTTTCAAAGTGACAAACACTGAAACTTAGAGCTTTATAATTCACATAGTAAATATTTTGTCAGAAACTTCATGTTTTACAGATGTAAGAGTATGTATTGGTATAAGAAAAATAAAATTTCAAGTTGTACTCTTTACCTAATTTTGAATAAGATGTGAAAAGACATTGCTGAAAAATGTTTGCGCCTATATTCCCTGTTACAAAAAGAAAAAATATTCATGAATAAACATATATGCACATAGATTTCTAAGAGCTGAAGAAAAGAAATGCTTGCTGAGTTTTTTTTTTTTTTTCTCAGACAAGTAAATAACTCAAAAAGCCAGAAATGGGAATGTACCATTCCTTTTTGGATTTCATGTTTTTTATGTGTAAACAATTTTTTTCAGGTAAAGAACGCAATAACCTTGTTGTCATTTTTCTCTACAATTTCTATGGAAACTAATAGTGATGAGTAATGTGAATGAACATATGAAAAATTACTATCAAAAATATTTTTCTTTTGGGTATATTCATTCATTGCAAATAAAATAGATTACATTCAAATTTAGTATCTTTTCTAAAACTACTTTTACTTCAGTGAACTAAATAACATGTAAGTCTATTTTTAAAAGGTTATGTTTTTCATGAGAAATTCAAATATGATTAATTCTATTGGTATAGCAGAGACCATGTATTTTTTACCAAAATGGTTATATGAAATCTCAAAAATGCTGGCTTCTGGAAAGCTTCAGAGGAAATTTCTTTTAAGGAAAGTACATCTTTGACCTAATAAGAGCCATAGTTTGCTCTGTTAGAATTCTGGATGTGTGACAAAAATCCTCGTTTGTGTGTCAGAAGGAAAGGAACTCGTCCTGATGAAAGGTGAGACTTGGGCCTGTGGACTAAATCTTCCTAAGAACTCTTTTGGATTTAAACTGACTGCACTAGGCTTACTGCAAAAGAGAATGGCTAAGCCATAAAATGCTCAAAATATGGACTTAAACAGCTCTATAAAACCTAAATGTTCTGCACGTTAACGGAGGAAAAAAAGATTAGATTGGATTTCCCAGAATGCAGAAAACTATTCTGCATTTCTTCTTCAGGATCATTATTCCTTACATTTCTTAGCTTCAAATCATGGCCTCTCCAGATCCCCTACCCCCCATGCGATTCTTGCCAATTTAAGGTGCTCTTTTTTTTTTTGAGTGAACAGAAAGATTGAGCGTTTTTCAGTTTTTAGAATGCTTTTCTTCTCTCTCTCTCTGTGAATACATACTTGAAGAGTATCCTTTTGCTTCTGATTTATACAATTTTTATTTATAGGTGGGAGTCTCAGTGCTCAATTGGTGTTTTCTCTAATTACCCATTGAATTTATTCAAAATTGGTTGACATATACCTTACACTGAGCCAAGGGAAATAAGCTTGTTCTTTTTTCTGTGCAGTTCTTTCCTTGACTTATGAAAGCCAAATATCCATTCTGTATGGAGAGATGATTCAGCAATCCATATAATATCTATTCATCATACATATTTCACAAGGAGGATATTGTGGTGACTGCAAAGTTCTTACAAAAATAATATGGAAATCCGGAACTCGATGTGGAGTGTCAGAGAGCCTCTTACTATTATTTACCTTATCAGCTTTTGCTTTTTGAAATCAATGGAAGGGCATCAAGTTCAGCTAATCCATATTTCCTAGTATGAAATTGAATTTATAGTCTGTAGTATGTTGACTACCGCTCGCATTTAAGGCATAATTGATTTTTATTGAAGAGCCAGCAGGCACATCAAAAATTTCCACAAACCACAAGGATGTTAAATTTTACCCTGTTTAGATAATAGTGTGGCTTTATTTATCCTTTAAAATGAAGCTTTTATATTTATATCAGCAAATGCTATAGAAGTGTGACTGATACCTTGCAAAACCATCAGTCCATGGTTCTGTAAAACTGTACTGCACAGAAATAAGCAACTTTATATTTCTAAGGTAAATGCCTATGGTTGGCTTGTTTTAAGGATATATGGGTAGATGGAATAATAAATCTAACACCATATCATGTCATAAGGCAGTTTTTTTTTTTCACTGAAACAACTGCTTGCACCATTGTTTCTATACCCTCCACCCCCATTTCCTTCTGCATCTCATTTTTCTTTCTCTGATTTAGAAATTACATTTTTGTTTCTGGTTTGTTTATGCTTGTGAAAGGTAATTTCTAGGAAAAATTCTATTCTCTGTTCTTAAGTAGTCAACTCTAATATGTATCAAACTCCATTAAATAAGTGTCACTCTAATGTCCCCAATTCGTATGCTAAGTCCACATATTTTTAACTAAAAGTTGTGGTCAGAAGACTTGTGTTTCTGCCACAGGATATAAAAACTCAATGTCAATTGCATAGTGGATTTTTAAAAATCAAGCTTTGCCTGACCTTAGCAAAAAACAAAGCAAAATGAAAACAAAATGATACAGTTATAGTTATTTCTTGTTAGCCCTCTTTCTTCTATAATCCTATAGCAGTGGTTCTCATGGTGGAGTGGGGGGAGCAGTATCACACCTAAATTTGTATGGGTGCCTATCAGGTATTTGATAGGAAATTTTTTTTTTTTTTCCTATCAAATACCTGGATCCGCCAGGCACTCCTTGGAAAATCTATGGGGCAGTTCTACTCTGTCCTATAGGGTCGCTATGGGTCGGAATCGGCTCGACAGCACTGGGTTCACTGGGTATCAGGTATTTACAAAGATTGGTTGGGGTTGGAGCCAGGGCCGCCATTGGGTGGAGCCAAGGGATACTAGACACTGCAGCCTGCAGAAGAATTCATCACAATGGGACATTGTCCCATGACTTTGCAGGACTTTTGAATATCCATCCTACCAGATATTCATGTGGATGAAAGACATTTATTTATAATTATGTGTGCTTCAGATCTATTTCCATTTTACGTGTAATTCTAAGAGATTTTTCACTATGTCTAAGATACATGAATTTTCCAGGAACCAAACTATCCTATAAATTAAAAGTGTTATTTTTAACTTTACCAGTTGTTGGTCACCCATGGCAACTCTCCTTGTGGTGTTTTCTGCATTAATACAACAAACTTGTATCAGTGCATTGGTAGTTAATGTGTCTACAGTTCCATGACAATTCTCTGCACAGGTATCAGCACTCAATGACGATGTCTGGTCTTCATTATGCAGCTGTGCTCAAGTATTTACATTTCAAAATATACTCTATTTATTATGAATTACTTTCTTTTAATTTCTCCTTTATTTTATATTTGAAACGTTGTATTGATTTTTGAATGATGTGCTCAGAATGCTTGACGAATTTCATTGCAGGATAGTAAATGGGTTACCCAATATTTGTTCTAAGAAAAGGAGGCACCAGGTCTGATAACCTGGAGACTAATTGCCTTATAGCGTCAAGGCACGAATGCATTAGCTGCAAAATTTTCAGTGGTAAATCTAGTGATTATTTTAATAGAACAATTATCTCCAATAAGAAAAATATTATCTCAGGGATTTTGAAATGCGCAGTGATAAGTCCTTGGTGCCTACCTTCTTATGCGTATGGATGAAGAGTGTTCAAAACAATTTGTCATATGCACAGAAATACAAAAGATGAAACCTAAAGAGATTATACATTAGTCTCTTAAGAGTAAAACTGACGGAGAGAAGCAGTATACCTTTCACGGAGGCAGATATTTTCAAAGCAATGTGTGACAGGTACAGGGACAAATCCCATTAATAAGTAAGAGGATTTGTGCTTGGTTCTGTCACATGCCACTTTGAAAACCTACCCTCAAACTGTCTATAAATTTTCATGCCCATCTTTTTCCTTTGCTTTTTTTAGAGCATCTGATTTTTTCGTTCACCTTTTATTCCTCACTTAATCTCATGGCATCCTTTAATAATTTTTAGGAGGTTGATGAGTGAGCTCTGATTTCATGGCTACACTATTGTTAACACAATAATATTTTCTTTATCTAGTGTCATCCTCACTACACTTTTTTTGCTTATAGAAAATTTTTTGTATTTCTTATGATTTCTATATTAAAAAAATCTGCCTCATGGAAAGTAAGGAGATAAATTAAGGGGGAGGGGGAAATAATATAAGCATATATTGGTTAGTTTTTCTTTCAATAGAAAAATAGTTCTATTTTTAAGTAAAAAGAATATTAAATAAATTAATGATATGCGTTTTTCTTTTTTATGTGAATGGTACAGTCATCATGAAAGAATTTTTTTTTTTAGTTGTGTGTTTTTGAAAAATCAATTATTAAGCCTAGAGGTGTATGTGTTTTTACAAAGTGAATTCGAAATAAACTTCGGCTCTAAACACTGACAGGCTGCCTCTGCTTGTGGTTGTCGTTCTTTGTATCCGGTCCTATGTGAGATGCTGGCTGAGGGACACAGGAATTTGGTATAACGTTGTTAGGTATAGAGCTCAATGCTGGTTTGATGCTGCATTCTTGTTTTTTACCCCATCTTGCCAAAGAGTATTTGTCTTCTGTCAGCATATATCTGATAACACAACTGAAAGTTAAAATAAAATTATGGCAACTGTTTTTTATAAGATATTGTACTCTAAATATGAATCTAGTCTGAGCCAATCACTTACTTCAAATTTCAGGATCATTTTAAGCTTACATGTTATTGAAAAAAGAGTTGCCCATGAAAGGTGTTTTTAAGTAGGCAGTTCCAAAGAAAAAACAGGGCTTTCTGAAGTTTCTGATTTTCTCTCTCAAGACCATTAATGGTGCCCAGAATGTACTGAATTGTAAGTGTTGTCTAGATGACTAAAAATACAGATGTGACACTATTTTCTTTACTCATCTTTAAGCACAGACATCGACTGTCCTTCCACAGCATTGACCAGCTGGATGAAAGGTTAAAAAAAAAAAAACTAAGCTGAGCTGCCAGATATTTGGTCTACATGAAACCCAACATCTGGATATTTTTAAAACATTTTGACGATTGGCTGGGTTTTTCACAATTACATCTACATATTTTTGGCACTTCTTTGATCACATGTGCTGTACGTGTGTGTGTGTGTTAGAGAATGGAGAAAAGATGCTACCAAATCAGTTAAAACTATCCAGAAAATAGAGCAATGAGCTTTGAATCTCTTTGAAATCCGGTTTCAAAGTTCAGGTAGCTCAAGTTCAAAATACAGAAAATTTCTGAAAGCCAAGAACAAAGGGTGAAAGACCTAATGGCTTCTTGTGGTAGCCAACTCAGTAATATAGGAGATACGGAAAAAAAAAAAAAAATTTTTTTTTTTTTTTTAGACACGACTCACTGAAAGGCATTCAGAAGCCACCTACCTAGAATCAGTTTAGTCTTTAGTACTTTACCTGGGTGCCTAAAGAAAAAAAAAAAATTCCACATTAATATGTTTTCTATTCTAATTCTATTTTTTTTACCGAGTAAAAAAGGCAAGATAATCGTTTTTCTAGTTCTAATTTTAAGTGTTTTTTTGTTTTTTTCCTTAAAGATGAGTTTAAAAGGATATGTGCAGAACTGAGCCCCCAACATAAAATGGCACTTATCTCTGAGGAACAATAATCTGAGAACACCCAGCAAGCAAGTACATACCTAGTGAGTGCCATCTAATGAACAAGAATAATTTACGCTATGGAGGGCTTTCAAGCTTTTAAACCTTTTTCATAGCCATGGCTTCATTATTCCCACTTGGCAGTAAAGACCTTGCTTGAACCCAGGTCTTCTGATTCTTGATTTGGTGTAATAACCATTAATCCACGAACAGGAAAGGAAGACGAGAAAGGAAAATATATTTGTGGACCAAATTCTATGTGAGATACACTGATATAGGGCATCTCAATGTGTTATTTTATTTCTTACCATCACTTCTAGGGTAGTGGATATAGAAACAGACTTTTCTTTAATTTGAAATTTGGGTTTGAATCCTGACTCTACCATAAAGCAGCTAGCTTTATATCTACAGCCAAGTTATTTGCATAATTGTTGGCCATATATATATATATGATTCCTTGTATATCTATTTTGTATCCTTCTTATGGAAACTATATGAGTTAATATATGCTAAGTATGGGTTAAGTATACAACACATAACACTGGCTAAAACCAAAAAAAACCCATTGCCGTTGAGTTGGTTCTGACTCATAGGACCCCATAGGGTTTCCAAGGTTGTAAATCCTTACAGAAGCAGACTGCCACATCTTTCTCCCATGGAGTGCTTGGTGGATTCAAACTGTTGAACTTTCGATTAGCAGCTGAGTACCTTAACCTTTGCACCACTAGGGCTCCTCAGCACATGGTTACTGTTCAGTAAATGCTGTTTGACTTGCTTTTTGATTTTACAGAAGAAGAAACAGAAGCTTAAAGAGGTAACAGTGGTCACAAAATTAGGATGTACCTGAGGGTAGGATTAAATCCATGTCTTATCTTGTACTATTTTCATCGTTCCGGTGTTACTTATAAAAACAATGATTTTCCATGGTTCTGCTGATTTTATAAGTTTGATCTGAGGATAATACTTTGTAATTTATATACCAATTTCAA
Source organism: Elephas maximus indicus (assembly GCF_024166365.1). Classification (NCBI taxonomy): domain Eukaryota; kingdom Metazoa; phylum Chordata; class Mammalia; order Proboscidea; family Elephantidae; genus Elephas; species Elephas maximus. The sequence goes on from NC_064819.1 coordinate 162,719,853, forward strand.
TTATTTCTTATCCTTGAAATTTTAATTGAAATGGAATAGATAAGTGCATCAAAACCAAGAAACCAAACCTATCGCAGTTGAGTCGATTACGACTCATAGCGAGAAGAGCATGCCAATGGTAATATTGATGGTATCTTATGGTTTTTATGAAAAATTGAAAGTATAGTACCAGCATATATATGAATTTACATTGATTTTACTGTTTTATTAGTAACTACACCTATCTGGGAATGTGGTTAGATTTAGTCCTCACTCTGTCACTGTATGTGACACTACATGTGACCGTAGACCAGATAATTCAACTCTGTACATGTTTACTATGAACCTACCTTATGCAACAGGCTGTGGGATAAATCAAACACAGACCTTATTCTCAAGAAATTTCCTTTCTCACAGAGAATATCAGACAAGTTATTAACTGGCCACAATGCAGACTAATAAGTTAAATTCGGATATGTTGTTTTTTTGGAACATGAGTAAAATTCCAACTGAGGAAATCCTAGAAGCCTTCATGGTGGGAGTACTATTGAGAGAGAGAGAGCCTCAAAGAATGGTGGGATTTGGTAAGTCGAGATAAGCAGAATCCCCAGAGGTAGGAAAACACTGGATGACTTTGGGAAGCACACTGGGTACACTTAGAAGGAAAAGTGATAAATGACAACTGAAATTACATGTTTGGTAAACTTCAATCATAGGAGGCCATCCTAAAGAGCGTGAATTTCAGGCTGTGTTGTTGAGGTAATTTTGAGATATTTTACCATATCATAAAACGATTGGTGCTGATCAATAAGCATTTACTCAAGCAGGAATTAGGAGTAGGTGGATTGGCATGGGGGAGTTTAGACTCAAGGAGCTTGAGAAAAAAACTAAAATGTGTGATGTCTCATGAATTTGCAAGACATCTCTACGTCTATGTTTACTTATCTGTAAGATCAATGAACTGAACTTGATTATTTTGTAGGCCTATTCCAGCTTTTATTTTCTGGTCAATATTTGCTAAATTGTGTACTGTTGAATGCTAGTTCTGCTAGATAACAGTGTGTGTTATGCAAATTAAAGAAGAGGTCTGTGATCAAATAAATTTGGGAGCCAGTGAATTAAAATGGTAGTAGAGTTTCTTTTTTGCAGGACTTTTCAGAGCCTTCCTTATTCTGTTAAAATTCATGTGCGTTTCCAGGTGAGGAATATGTGTGTATTGTTTGCCAGGATTCTGTGACTATAGGGCCCTTTTTGCTTACATCTCCTAGGGTCGGGGTTCTGTGAAACATATTTATCTTAAATGCACGTCCTACTGTGTGATGTTCTGTTGAGATTGCAATAGGTCTTGGATGTCAGTTATAAATTGTCCATGCAGTGTTTTATTCAGAAACTCAGAGGGTACATGCAAGAATTTAATATTTACCCCGATACATAAAGATCCACGTAAGAGAGGCAAATCTGTAAGCATGCATTCAGATCACCCCACATTCTGCTGACATTTGGAGGTAGAATGTTTGTTTCTTCAACTTATCCAAGAAGAATTTTGGAGCCTGTGGTGTTGAACTGCAGTGGTGAACTGTAGTGGTAGACTATATCTGGTCTACGGAGCTTAGTGGTACTAAGCTCTTGAGTAAAAGGAGTCCTCTTCTATCTGGAAAGATAATTCTTTTTTATTTATCGGACACACTTTGGAGGGGGAACGTAGGTGGTAGTGAGAGAGGAAGGGTCAATTGACTAGACAGTAGACTAGCATCATCAACCCCTGGCTCTCAGTGGGATGGTAGGTGTCATGATCAGAATGCCCACACATCTAAAGTAAGCTCGAAATTATCTCCTCAGAAGAGAAGAGTTTTAAGGAGAGTCTTAAGTAAGATATGACACTTGTCAGAGGAAAATAAGAAAATTGTTCCAGTTGGTTGGGATTGTGAGAAGGAGGTGAAGAGGTCAGAGGGAGGCAATGACTGAAGAGAAAGAGAGAGGAGAGGAGTGGTGAAAATCCTTGGGGGCTGGACAGGTAGCTTAAACTTCATCTGAATAACAATGAGATTCCAGTGAAGACATGCAATAAAAAAGAAATTCTCTGTACTTTAGCTTGAAAAGCCGATCTTTTTGAGATATCATTCTGAATTGATTAGAAGACTTGTCAGGGTAGGTAGGAGAAGTTTAATAAAATGGCATAACATTTAAAATTAGAAGAGAGGAAGGTTGGATGTTTGCTGTGGTTGGTTTCTTTTCCCCCTTTCCCACAGCCTGTTTACACCTTGCTGCTGACTGTACTAACAGTTCCCTCTACCGTCTACAAGCAATATGGTGATAGAGCAGCCAGCACAGCCTGATTTACTGTTAGCTATTTTAAACATCTTAGAGAAATACTGAAATGAGGCATATGCTTTTTCATTAACTACTCTCAAGATTTGGAAGCATGACAAGTTTTCCGTTTATTGGTTTAAAAAAAAATCAAAATATACATTCTCAGAAACTGAAAGTGTTTGATTTTATCTAAGCCTGATCTTCCTCAAGTCTACTAGAACAAAAAGGATTTGTCTGGTTCTTCCCCCATAAAAAATTGGAAGTAAAAAACCTAAAGGGTGTGTGGTTCAGCAGTAGCAGCAGCAGGCTTGGAGCTCTGGCACTGAGGTTAGTGTGTGTCTCCTGGGCCCAATGCATTCTGGCCTGTGACCTCAACCAAATTTTTTATCCTTTTTTTCCCTCAGTTTATGCACTTTCAAAATTAATATTTGCACTACAGAATTTTTAGAATTGAAGCTATAAAGAGATGTCCATACAGTGCTGGGCTTATGACACAGCTCAAATTCTGTTCTAGTTCTTGGATTTCTCACATTCATTTATTTAGTCAAAAATACTTATTGATTGCTTCTTAGGCTTTGGGGATAAAGCAACATACAGAAGAGGGAAAGTGCCTACCCTAATGGAAGTTACATTCTATTTGAGGGAGACATAATAAAAAAGCAGGTTAACATATAGTATATCAGATATTGATAAATGTTATAGCACCAGAAGTCAAATTACTGATTTTTTAATCATTGATAGTTTCACTGCAAAGCCTGAAGTGATGATTGATTTCTCTACATGGCTGTGGATATGTTCCCTACTGAATAAATATGAAGGCAGATGCCTCATAGTTGGTATAGCAGTCCAAATCCAAAAACCCACTGCCGTCGAGTCGATTTCGACTCATAGTGATCCTATAGGACAGAGTAGAACTGCCCCATAGAGTTTCCAAGGAGCGTCTGGTGGATTTGAACTGCCGACCTCTTGGTTAGCAGCTATAGCACTTAACCACTGTGCCACTAGGGTTCCTGGTATAGCAGTAGGTTCATATAACTTAGGGTCAAAACCAGGACACTTTTGAGAGTGAAAGGAGAGCCGTGGGCATCCTATAGGGACAATAGGCACAGAATGGGATTGTTTCAGGCAAACTAGAGAGTTATAGTTCCGCTGGTGGGTACCGGAGCAGAAGCATTTCAGGCAGGTGGTGGTTAATATCAATGTAGCATGGCATAGGCAGCATTATACAGAAATGATGTAGTTATAATAACAAACATCTGGATAGGATGATATTGATGGTAGCAAGAGGCTGAATAGGATCTATCCATAAGACAGCTCAGAACCCAACTCAATGACATGTAAGACTCTGTGCCCACCTTCTGCGTGCAAACCAGGAAGCTCATTGTTCCAATGGAAGTGAACTCTCAGTTTGGCCATTTCTGCCCTGGGCTGCCCAGTTGCAGGGCAGACAGGTCCCACCCATGTGTGGATCTTCTTGGGCTCAAAGGCTGGGCTCCTGTGGGGCAGGTAATTATCCTTCATGGGGAAAAAGGCCCATAGTGAGCTCCCCTGTTGGATGACAGGAGAATAACCTCTGTCCTGTTTGGGGTTTGGTGAATAGTAGGGAGTGGTTCAGGCATGCAGAAGGCTGAATGAGTTTTGGATCCTTATGTCACTCTAAGCTCATCCTTGTTGGAGCCCTGGTCCTCCAAGAGTCCTATCTTCTTCTCTTGAGCTTCCTGCTCACTTCCCTTCTTATTCAACTCCAGCTCTGCCAAGGATTAGGGAAAGAAACCTGACTGAATTCTCTAAATGGGGAAAGAAAGAAAACCCCTAAGTGAGTCTCACAAATTTTTTTTTGAATCTTAGAAACTTCAAATAAGTGTGCATGAAGTAGTAACTGACACTTTTGTCCTTCTTTCTTTACATTAAGTCAGGTGCTTATTTTTGATTATTGCTAAAAGCAATCATAGCTTCCCATGTGTATTGTATTTTAAAGCATCAAACTACTTTACATTTAAAATCTAATATCAATGAGGACAATAGCCTTGTCAGATACATTGTTTATCATCACTGTATCGTCTTTTTCTATTTTTTTTTTTCCTGATAGGATCATCAGGATAGTATATGACTTACCCAATAAAGTTAAGGAAAGATTCTATTCTCTGCACTTTTGTATTTAAATATCGTTTAAACATGTTTACTTAATTTTCAATGTATTGTTTAAGTTTGGACTTATTTTTGAAAGCTATGCGTTCTTCAGCAAAGGAATTGATTCATTTTTCCTTTCTTCATACCTTAATTTATTCATCTCCCCAACACATGTAGATTGAATGCCTTTTGAGGAATGGCACAGAATTATCTGCTTCTCTAGATAGGAAAGAAATATAAGAAATTATCCCTAGAATTTTCATCAAAATGATTATAATTCAAGTAACTTCCACACAGAAGGTATTTCCACTGACACTTATGTACTCTTTGTTCCTAGGTAATGACAATTACTACAACAACAATAATAATATTCACACCATCCTAAGCACTTTGCACCTATCATCTTATTTAATGTTTACACTACATCTATGAGTTAGATATTACTATTATTCCCACTAGAGATGAGGGAGGTTAAGTGACTTTTCTGAATTCAAACCTGGCTTTCCCCAGAGCCCCCACACTCTTTAACTACTTTCTGTTCTTTACAGGTACATGCTGAAATAATTCAGACTGTCATGGATAAGAGTGCGGACTCTGAGTCAGATTGATTTAAGGTTAATCTCTGGTCCGGCAACTAATCAGCAGCATGCTTTGGGTACGTCCTTAGTGCCCCTCGGCTTTGGCATCTTTAGGTGCAAGCTAGGGATAATGGTGATGATGAGGACTGCATTTATCTGTCTTGCTTGTCATTAAGAAAATTTACCTGCTTTTTTTTTTTTTTTTACATCACTCACTGTGTTCCAGAAACCGTTCTGGGTGTTAGGGAAAGCACGAGCAAGCAAGAGAAACTTGTAGCAAAGAGGGAAACAAAGAAATAATGTAAGCAAATTTAAAAAATGCAAATTAACAAAACTAATCATAAGCTTACCATACCATCTAACAATCGTGCTCCAAGGTATTTACCCAAATGAGTTGAAAACACAAGTCCACATAAAAATCTGCACATGAATGTTTATTCATAATTGCCACCTTTATTCATAATTGCCAAAAATTGGAAGCAACCAAGATGTTCTTCAATTGGTGAATGGATAAACTGTGGTATATCCCTATAATGGAGTACTATTCAGTGATAAAAAGAAAAGAGCTATCAACCTAGGAAAAGACAAAAAGGAACTTCAGATTGCTAAGTGAAAGAAGCCAGTTTGAAAAAACTACACATCATATGATTCTGGACAAGGCAAATACTATAGACATAGTCTTCCCCTTGTTGTCAAGTTGATTCTAACCCATAGTGACCTATAGGACAGGGTAGAATTGCCCCATAGGGTTTCTAAGGAGTGGCTGGTGGATTTGAACGAACTGTCAACCTTTTGGTTAGCAGTAGCTCACCGTAGCTCTTAACCATTGCACCACCAGGGCATCAAACACTTTCCTTGACCGGGAATTGAACCTGGGCTGCAGCAGTGAGAGTGCCGAATCCTAACCACTAGACCACCAGGGAAGGCCTTACAACAAGATAGATTGGCACAGTGTCTGCAACAATGGGCTCAAGCATAGCGGTGATCATGAGGATGGCACAGGACCGGGCAGTGTTTCATTCTGTTATACATAGGGTTGCTATGAGTCGAAACTGACTCGATGGCACCCAACAACAATAGACACAGTAAGAAGATCAGTGATTGCCAAGGATTCACAGGGAGAGGGGAATGGATAGATGGAGAACTAGATATTTCTAAGGCAGTGAGATTATTCTGTGTGATGTTGTATTGATGGAGACGTATCATCATGGATTTATCAAAATTTATAGGATTGTGCAACACAAAGTGTGAATCCTAATGAAAACCATGGAGTTTAGTTAACAATAATGTATCAATATTGGTTCACTAATTGTAATAAATCTACCACAGGAATGCAAGATCTTAACAATAGGAGAAACTTTGCAGTAGGAGAGGGGGCATATGGAAACTCCTTATGCATAATTTTTCTATAAATCTAAAACTGCTCTAAATATAAAGCCAGTTTAAAAAAATTGAAAAATATAGTAAGTGCTGAGAAGGGAACAGTGGACTGAAATGAAGAGTGGAAGTGTCACATTGCTGTATTGTCCACTCCATGGGCATAATAGTTGTATCTTTGCTCTTCATCCCTGTATTCCAAGTGCCTAAAATACTGCAGGAATTCAATAAATGTTAATTGAATGAATAAATAACTTGAAGAAAGAAAAAAGAAGTGCCTTTTGGGGCAGCCTCTTTAAATATATGAGATATAAGTTAAAACCTGAAAGATGAGAGCTGACCATGTCAAGTATAGGAGAAAAGATTCTGGCAAAAGTCCAGAGGTGTGAAAGAAAGTTTGTCTCTCTTTTCTGGTCAGTAGATGAAGAGAAAAATATCCCCTGAGAACGTGAAATCCTCGACTTGCAGTGAGGTGAATTTAAAGTGCAGAATTAAGATAAGTGGGTCCTCAGTCTGGTGGCTCAGTTGTTAAGTGCTCCTTGGAAACCCTATGGGCAGTTCTACTCTGTCCTATAGGGTCACTGGAAGTCCGACTCAATGGTAATGGGTTTTGTTTTGTTCTCTTTTTAGTCCAGAGCATCAGGAAGGAAATTTTGCTCTAGAAGGACACTCCCTCAACTCAGGGCAGATAGAATTGCTACAGATAAAACATCCAGTTGAAGAGGAGTTTGCTATATTGTACCGTGAGTGAGAGTTAACAGACATAACAAGTAGAAGGACATCTCACAAAACACAATCTGGTGGATAGGCAATAAAGCAATCTGACGGAACAATAATAAGCATGTTTAAAATAGTTACTGACTGAACAAGACTCAATAAAGCTACATGCAAATAAAAATTAATAAATAATTGTTTTAATATAGGTTTTGTATGCCTTTTGTATCATCTTTGTTAATTACTATTAAATATATATTAATCATCAAGCATACAACCATCTATCAACAAGCACGGTTCAGTACCTATACCACTGAGCTTATATATCACTCTCGATAGCAGCTACCCATTGACACATATTAGTTGCATAATTTTTGCCTGAAATTTTCCATTTTATATTGTTTTTTAAATGTGCATTTAAGTTCTTCACCACGTTACAGCATACACACAATGGTTTATATTTGGTATTCTCTAAAAATACAAAGGAAAAAAAATAAAAGCAGAGGCCTGTGATTGATTGTACATTTAAATAAATGCACTACAGATTGAGACAAATGTGCCGAGCTCATGTGTTTCAATCACTGTATGGTCACACAACTGAATAAACACACATGTACAATGCAATGGTTAACTGAGTGCAGCAAGTACATTTATTTTAGTGATTGCACTGTTGCACATTCAACCAAATGCACTGGGTTCACTTTATGGAGCTGAAGTTCAGTTCTGTACACACATACCAGGTTTTAAACCTTTCGTTGACTTTACCCAAACTAAAAAACTAAACCCAGTGCCGTCAAGGCGATTCCGACTCATAGCGACCCTATAGGACAGAGCAGAACTGCCCCATAGAGTTCCCAAGGAGCGCCTGGAGGATTTGAACTGCCGACCCTTTGGTTAGCAGCCGTAGCACTTAACTTTGATAGATCTCAAATACCCACATATTTTTAAATGCTTTACATGGAATGTTTTGTCATTTCACAAAATTTACTTTGAAGGATTTAAGTAAATTTGAAAGTAAATCTGGTTATTAGCTCTGTAAAGAAAAAACAAACTTAAAAACTCTTAAATATTACTTTCTCTTAAAAAGTCATTCTGGTCTCAGTGAGGATGAAACAGAACATTGCCTCTTTGCTGGAATAGCTTTTCTGACTATCCCGTCTGGAAATTGAAATTCCAACTCTTTAGGCATCAAGCATTGGACTAATTTTGCTTTCAGATTGTTTGCACAGCTTCGGTATCACCTCATGCATGCACTCACCTCTGAGGGCCAGATCTGGGCTATTTGGTCTAAAAACCCAAATGGAGCTTGCTAGATTCTTTCATGCCTCTTTTGTGCTCTATTTACATAGATGCTCTTTTTCAGAAGTGCTCCCATATACATAGATTTTTATGCCATTTCCATTAGTCACATCTTAAATGGAAGAAAAAGAAAACAAAAGCCAAGTTGTAGTGTTTTGCTTTACTGTGTCAGCTGCTAACACCTGTTTCATTTCCCAGGTATGATGGGAAGGGGTAATGAATGTTGAGTATCAGGAACCCAAAAAATAGTTACTCCAGTAACAAGTTTGATAGTTTGATCCTTTTCTTGAATAAACTGGCTTTAATTTTAATTAATTGTCTTTCTTTACTAGGTACTTTTTTTTGATTCTTGCGATTTAGCTCTTTTCACGTTAAGGGTTTATTAATTGGAGAAATCTTCCAATACTTATTTTTAACTTAGTAATCTTCCAATGTTAGCCTAGGTTAGTATTTTCTAAAGTGAGCTCTGCAAATTTAATTCCAATTTTTTTTTTTTTGTAGTTATTAGGAAAAAAATATTTTGACAAGCATGTCTGGGAAAAATATACAGGCTAATAATATTGCTGCTCCTTGAAAATCCTGCCGGGACCGTTCTACTCTGTCCTGTATGGTCGCTATGACTCAGAACCGACTCAATGGCAATGGGTTTGGTTTTGTTTCTTTTTTTGAGTAAGTGCTTACTCTGTGTTTGGCACTCTTAACTGCTTTGCCCATATTATTTATTTGGGGCTCTATTTTTGCTTATACTTTACAGATGAGGAAAACAAAGTATAAATTATGAAATTACTTTGTCACATAATTCCCTATAGTAGATACACAAAATATATTAACTAAGAAGTTCTGACATGAATTAACCTGCTTAATTTTATTTACTCTAGTTTTTACCAAACATATTTTATGATGGAACCCCTCTTCATGTAAAATCTATTAACATTACACTGAAACATTTCATGACACTTTCCAACAATGCCTTGCTTTGTCCAAATGTATAGCAATTTTTTTTTAAATAAACTTTTTGGTTATTTTAGTTAAATGAGAGATACATTCAATGAAAAAATGAACCAAATTGTTTGATGATGACTTTTAATGGTTATTTGAATCTTTTCCTTATCACAGCAGGTTGTTGCTGCATTATTCAAACATAACCAGTTAAAAAGTGAACAATTAAGTCAACCAACCAGCCATGATGTCTTGTGACTGATTTTTCTTTCCAATAAATTGACTGAATGAAATGGTTGCTTTACCCTTAACACGTTTTGATGATACTTCTGTTAACAGTGCTTCTTATACTTGAGCAGGTTTGCATTAGAAGGGAGTTTGTATTTGCTTATTATGCACATATAATTTGTTTCAAAGTAGATATATCCCAAAGACCAGACCATCTGACCACTGGAAAAGGTTTTAAGGAGAGAAATCACTGTTTATTTTTTTAATAATATTTTATTGTGTTTTTGGTGAAAGTTTCACTGTTTTTAAGTGAGTACTGAGAAAAAAAATTAAGCTGCTTTTATTCTTTTTTTGAACATGTTATTGTGTTTTAGGTGGAAGTTTACACAGCAAATTGGTTTCCCATTAAACAATTCATACATAAGTTGCTCCACAATGTGTCGACACTCTCCCAATTTCCACCCTGCCTTCCCCATTTCCATCCCTCCAGTTTCCTTGCCCCTCCTTGCTTTCTTATCTTTGCTTTTGGGCAAATGTTGCCTATTTGGTATTGTGTAGTAGATTGTTCTCAGGAGCACATTCCTCATGGTTGTTATTGTTTATTTTATAGGTGATCTCTGGTTGTGGCTTCAGTTCCAGGTTAAAAGAGTGTTTTAAGGTGATATTCTTGGGGTTCCTCCAGTCTCTATAAGTGCAGTAAGTCTGGTCTTTTTTTACGAATTTGAGTTTTGTTCTCTATTTTTCTCCTATCCTAACCAGGACTTTCTGTTGTGTCCCTGATCAGAGTGGTTGGTAGTGGTAGCCAGGCACCATCTAGTTCTTCTGGTCTAAGGGTACAGGAGGCTGTGGTTCATGTGGGCCATTAGCCCTGTAGACTAATTGCCTCCTTGAGTCTTTGGCTTCCTTCACTCTCCTTTACTCCAGACAGAAACAGGCCAATAGTTGTATCTTAGATGGCCACTAGCAAGGTTTTAAACTCCGGACACTACTCACCAAACTAGAATGTAAAACATTATCTTTATGAACTATTTTATGCCAATTTTTCTGGATGTCCCCCAAGACTATGATTGTTAGACTACAAGCCCAGTAACTCAGTCCCATGAGGTGTGTGGATATGTCTAAGAAGTTTCCATAACTGTACCCCTATGTGGTCTATTATATATATGAATATATATGCAGTATATATAAATATGTGTATACAAATGCCGACAACTATACCTATACAAGCACATGCATGTACTCCCATATGCCCTTCCACACCTGTATAGCATACGTATCTACCTATGTTTAAAAACAAAGTTTTGGTTGTTATTACTGTTGTTGCAGAATTGTGTGTATTACAGCGTTTACCGTAGTTGTTCATTATTCTTGCATACTTCTCAGTGTCTTCATATACCTTGGCCGCTTTGTGCTGATAAGCTACCTTTATTCTTACTTTCTTTGAAGTGGTATCTTTTTTGTTTTATTTTTCTTTGCACTATGGCAATATATATAATAAAACACATGTAGCTTTTACCCATTTTATATTAATTAAAAAAAGCAATATAGAAGAACATTGTCCCATAATGTTCTTATAATAAAAATATAAATGTCTGTACATATTTTTCCTTTGCACTGACAAAAGCGTTTCTGAGATCAGCTAAGAAATAAAATCGCAAACTTTGAGAAAGAACTAAATTAGGCTTCGGTTTGATTGTTCTCAGATGATTTTATTGCCATTTTATCCATTCTCCTCTGCTTAGCTTTTGCTTAAGATGTTGGCAAGATGATGAAAGCTGAAGAGTAAATAGGTGCTTCAATAAATGCAAACAAACGAGTGCTTTCTTAGCAAAGAATTAGAGAAAATCAGCCCTTCCTCTGAAGCTAATCCCTGGACAGCTAAGACTGTGAATTTCACCCCTCAACATGCACACAGATGGGTTGCCACTGAGGATGACAGATGAGTTGTGTTTGGCGGGATTAATGGGCATTATCATGTTAATGGCTGCTTAGGTGAGGTCTGAGCAAGTCACAGGACTGGGCAGAATGACTGGGGTTTCCAGAGCTGTGTGTGCTCATGCTCCTCTTCTCTTTCTTCTTCTTACTAATGATTAACTTGTAATGTTTAACATTTTTAGCCCACCAAATGATCCACAGACTACTGCCTTCCTAAGTACTCCATGCATTTATAGCTCAGCATCATGTGCTCTGTCCTTTGACATGCAAAACGCGGGCCCTGCTGCCTGATTTGTCCTTCCACTGCCTTTGTGCGTTCAGCTCCCTCATAATCCAGAGTCTACTTTGTTGCAATCGCTTTTGAAATCTGACATATTGATCAAGAGTTTAGCCTTAGTAACTACTGCACATATATCAACTGTTGTTGATCGTGTCAGGTCACATTTGATGGCAAGATGATCCTGTGCCCAACTAGGAGAGCTCCTGCAGCTCACAAGAGTTGATTCTGTTAACCTCATCTGGCCAGAAAGGTATATTGCTGCATCACGGCTAAAGCAACAGAATTTCACACACCCAGTTCAGGATTTCTGTGTAAGTTAGAGGTGACGGAAATATCACCAAAGAGATAAACTAAAGCCTCATCAATATTCTGTAATGGCTTGCATTTTAAAATTAAGGCAAAAATCAATAAGTATTAATGTCAGACTTTTATGTCCATTTGAAATCATCTAGAAATGGTTGAGTGTTTTCTTGTTGAGTTTAATTCAGCAAACTCTTTTTCTATGAATAACTGTATTAATGTTTGCCAATTATGAGAAATTTTTACAGGTTATTTATTTATTTATTTTCATATTAATCACAACATATAGGCAGTCCCTGGACTGGGAATGTCTGGCTTATGGATAACCCGTACTTGCCCTTTAGTGTTAGGTAAATTTGTCCTCCCTTTGAAAGGATTAAGCCAACCCCTACTCAAAACAAATTCTTCATCATAGTCACCTTCACTTGCAGCATGTGCAGCTTTTATACGCTTGTAAAAGCTTCGAGCTTTTTCTTGCACTAAAACAAAAAACCAAAACTGCTGCCGTGGAGTTGACCCTGACTCAAAGCGACCCTACTAAAGTAAGGCTAAATAAGAACCATGTGCACCTGTTCCAACTTACCTGCAAATTCGACTTAAAGGCTCAGATAGGAACAGATCTTATTCATAACCGGGGGACTGCCAGTATTATGAATTGATCCTTGTTTTAAAATATATTGTTGTAAAAACTAATTTCTGTAAAACAAAGATGTCTCTTATTCTCTAAAGTAGTGTTTGTTTAAAAATTTAGGTAGTTCCTCAAAATTCACTCTGTTGTTTTTAAAGAGAGAATTTGTAAATCACTTTTAAGTGAGAAGAATGTGATTAAGGGAGAAAATAATTTATAAGTATTTGATATTGTATATTAATTAAAACACATCACTCAGGAGTAGGGTGATACTTACAAAGAAGCTGGCCACATGTTTCTGTTTGCTAGGGAGACCATAGTTTGGGTCTGCTATCAGAGAATTGTTGTTAAAAGCACCCCCTTTCATGCCCCAAAAGATTCCATTTGACTGATAAACCTATAAGCCAAAGTAATGGATTTCTGAGTATGACTGCCCCATAGCAGCATGGAGTCCCTGGGTGGTGCAAAGAGTTAACATGTTCCACTACTGAACAAAAGATTGGAGATTTCAGTCCACCCAGAGGCTCCTCAAAAGAAAGGCCTAACAATCTACTGCAGGGGTAGGGGTGGGCAGGGGGCACAGGGAATCAGCTAGTGAAAACCCTGCGGAGCACAGTTCTACTCTGATGCACACGTGGTCTCCGTAAGTCAGAGTTGACTCCATGGCAGCTAGTTTATATTTAGAATATACCAGGTCAGGATATTACTTGGGAAAAAGTCCCTACTTGTTCTGCAGAGGGAGATACTGAGGAAGAGAATTTCTTTTTGAGGAGAAACAGAAACTAAAACCCAATATCCAAATGACTCTTTCATGTCTTTTCCAGAAAAAGATTTTTAACTTTGACTCCAAAAATAATCAAGAATATATGTGCACAAGAATGTTTTTATTTTGACCCAATAATTTATTTTTATCTTCAATAGTTTATTCTAAGTAAAGTCAAAATGTGAAGTTAATTCAGTACAACGTTTTTAGTGATTTGAATTGATTGGACTTTGACTGAGAATACATTAGTCATGTTAAATAAACAGTTTGCACACGAACCTTATGGGTTAGATATTAATATGTCCATTTTACAGATGATGAAACAAATCTAGCAGTTTGAGTAAATTCAGACGTTGTGTAGCTAAGAAATGGTGGTTATTCTATTCTAATGTAAATCTTACTGACTCCAAAAGCCTCAGTCTTAATCTTTTTGACAAATTGACTTATCGAAACACAACTTATGTGTAAACTTTCTTAGTGCCTATAACATGCTGCTCATTTTGATCCTATTCTAGAAATATGTTTGGTATCAAAGTATGTTCGCATTGGAAGAAATACTACCGAACTATTTTATCAGTAATCTATATTCTTTTTTTTGTCCTCATCCTTTCTTAAATGTGGCTGAATATAAATAATTAATGGAACAATAAATAATGCTCATGCAGGGTGACCAATGAGCACACTTCGCAATTCAGACCCTAGAAAGCCAGTCTGGGAAGGATCCTTTATTAGAAAGTAAACAAAACTTAATTGATCAGCATGTAAATCTTGAACATTATGTGATGAACTGTAGCATTTAAGCATTATGTTTTCTAGAACCAACTTGAGGAAATACATCAAAAGTTATCTGTGGGAATAAATTGTAAGTCTGAAGTTACCCTGCAAAAAATCAAAAGCTACTGAAAAAATACGAGTGGAACAAGGATTCTTTCTAGTAATTAATTAATGGACATTAACTTCTCCTTACTATAGCTTTTTCACTTAAAATATGGATGTTGTTGTTGTTAGGTGCCATTGATTTGGCTCTGACTCATAGCGACCCTACGTACAACAGAACAAGACACTGCCATGTCCTGCATCATCCTCACAACTGTTGTTATGCTTGAGCCCATTGTTACAGCCACTATGTCAACCCATTTCATTGAGGGTCTTCTTGCTTTCCATTGACCCTCTACTTTACCAAGCTGACGTCCTTCTCCAGGGGCTGATTCCTCCTGATAACATGTCCAATGTATGTGAGGCATAGTCTCACCATCCTTGCTTCTAAGGAGCGTTTTGGTTTACTTCTTCCAAGACAGATTTGTTCCTTCTTTTGGCAGTCCATGATATATTCAGCATTCTTCACCAACACCACAATTCAAAGCCATCAATTCTTCTTTGGTCTTCCTTATTCACTGCCCAGCTTTCACATGCATGTGAGGTGATTGAAAACACCTTGACTTGGGTCAGGTGCACCTTAGTCTTCAAGGTGACATCTTTGAATATGAATATTCATAATAAATTCTCTCCCAAAATATAAGTTTATTATGAGAATAAATAGGTCATTATAGACAAAGGGGCATTTTAATTTGAGGTAATACTTAAGGACTCAAGTAGAGACCTCACAATTTAATGAACTTTTCCTGTCTATCTGTACCTCTTTAGTACCACTTCAAGCATATACAGTGTCAAAACATGGTTTAGATGTTGATTTTTTTTTATATTCTTTATTTGTAGCACATATTAATTCAAGATAATCTTCCATACCTCAAAAATATACCACTAATTTTTATGGCCTAAAGGCAAACTGCTTTGTGGTAATAGCTGAATATAAGTGCAAGTTTCACAGAAATTGAAAAAGTAAATGAGTACCTTTCTCTTTTCAATATTTGTGCTTCGAAAAAAGTTCCTCAAACTCAGGTAATAGCTTCCATGCTACATCTTCTAAAAGGAAATATACATGTGTTGTTAAAAAAAAAAGAAGAGTTTTATTTGCCAAAGGATTATTCTATTTATCCAAAATAATTCAAGTTTTCCGAGTTGCATAATATTCCTTTAGGATCTGAGCTGTTTACCTTCTCACACACGAAGGTTGGAAGAAAAGAAATGAAAGGGAGAGGAAGCCTGCAGTTTCTTAAAAAAGCTTATCTCATTTTAGGGAACAAATATTATTAATGCTGTTCGCAGACTCAGAGAAACTGTGTCTGCTTCCTGTGGGTCTTCCCCAAATGAGTGCTAAGAATGAGCTGTAACAACCCTGCCTGATCTTGGCTCTGCTCTTTGTCTCAGCCGACCCATAAGGCACAGTCATGGGGCCTGGGCCCTGCAAGGACCTTTCTGATTAGGTAGGCGAGGGTCTTTGGGAATAAAGCTTCAACAGTTAGGATCCTCATCTCACATATATATCCCTTCTACTTTAATCATCCAAAGCCTGTCAATGCATATTGCCAAGGAAAAAGAAGAAAAAGAAAGGCTTACTCTGCAAAACTCCTATACGGGAAAATGTGTGAAATGAAAATGATTTCAAGTGATGTGCCCATTATGCATTCTGGAGTGAGACATTATGCAGAAAGATACTGCTCCCTCCTACCCTGTCCCTTCAGAGAGATGAGAGCATCCCTCCAATCTATTTATCTAATTGTGTGGCCATAGTAAATATTTACCATAACAATCTGGCTGGCATTGCTGGGGTTAACTCGCTCCCTTTCAGCCTGTCTCAGCACTTTCCAGCTTTCCTCTTCAGTGTGGTGGGTTTATTTGTGTCATTTGAAGGATGCTGCCTCCTCTCTGGGCAGACGGAGGCTGTGACACTGGGCTCTGATCCACACACAGAGGGGGTATGTAGAAGTGCCTGGGAGGGATCCACGTTAGGCAAAGCCCTTGGAGAGCAGATTTGTAGCTTAAAGGAAAGTTATTTCTGCCAAATCATCTCAAAATGTGTTGCTTAGTTAAGTTCTCTTCGCTTTCCTTCTTCTTTTCTGATGGATGGAATGGTGTCATTTTTATCTCCACCCAGGAACTTGTGTCAACAGCTCCCTCCACGGACCACTCACTAGAGTTGCAATGTCAGAGTGTCAAAATCTTTGTTTTTTTTTTTTTTTTAATCTAGAGACTGAATGCTTTTTACTTCTGTGACTCTTGTTTTCCCTTTGACGTCTGTTCTTAGATGAACTCTGCTGGTCATAAGGAGTCTGTATAGTCATTGGTCACATGTGCTTGGGCAGGCCGCGTGCTCCTTTTACTCTCCTTTGCTGATTGGAGCTCTCTTTGTTACTCCTTGAGTGCTCTATTTAAAAATATTCTTTGGCTTCTTATGACCCTTAAGGGTGGAAATGATAGACTTTTATTTTCTTAAACTTTGATTATAATATGAAAAAATCTTATGTGTGTGTGTGCGTTTATGTGTGGCTTCGGGTTTTGTTTTGTTTGTTTTCTTTTAATGTTTGAGACCAGAGGAACATGAGTATTTCCTATTAAAAACCTGTTGCTCCTATTGGTGTAAATGCTTCAAGCCTGACCACGATTGCAAGATTACCCAATGACAATGTATGGACATGCCTCCTGCACTGAGCCTTTAGCAGAACGGTTTCAAGATTGTTTTCATTTGTTGCCTATTGAGAAAAGCTGCAGGGAAATGTCAAAGTAGTACTCAATGACATGCTAGTTTTAAGAAAAGGATAATTTTTAATTTTTTATTGTTGGTACAATTGCCTGTGTGTTTCTCTTTATTCTGTCTTTACATCATGTAGTTTTATTTTATTCCTCCTGTTGAGTGACCCTTTGATTGCCAAATCTCTCCTTGCTCTATTATTTGGACAGAATGGATGGCTTATCTGTTAGAGTTCACTCATCAGATTTTCCTTAAGCCTTGGGATCTTCCTTCATTTCCTTTGTCCCAATAATTGAATCAAAATGGGAGTGTCTCTGCAGGAGGGGAGGGAGAAGAGAGGAGACTGAGCCGAAGAAACACCTGCTTTCAGAAAAGATGCAGTTTCTCCAGGGGTCAGACCTGAGAAGTATTGAAAGTCTAGCAAACTTAAGATGCTTCCCTTCTCTTCCCCCAGCTCCAGCCCCTAACGCAGGGGAGACTAAATATTGACTGTCATGTTATGCATTGAAGAATTTTACTAATAAAATTCTACACCTGCCCTACTCAGGGTAAGTTTCCACGTTGCCACAATGATATACTTGGCTGAGATTTTTATCGTTAAACCCTCTCAGCAATTCATTTGAAATAGAGTCATCACAATTGAAAACTAACAAAGTTTTAGTGGAAGATAGGGCAATGTTTTTACAGAGTGAATTTCTCCCATGACAGATTGTTATTAGCTTGGAATGCCCAGTGACAAATCAGGTAGTGTAATCCTAGGATACAATTTAACAACAGTTATGGTTATCAAGTGTACAGCTTTACTATTGCCTTTTTATTGTATTCATAATCTAGAAATAATATAGATAGGATGTATGGTTTATCAAATGGTGACCAGTGGCACATGGTATCTTGTTTAGAGAGTCAGCCCTCTTGTCTTATTGGGAATACATAGTTTACCAAGACACTTACCATCATTTTCTTAACAGGGATAATAAACAGAACAATTCTGCATAAAAGCTCATATCAGCTTCTTTCGTGCCTTTTCTTTTCAGAAGGCTGCCTAAGGGTTTAAGCAATTTACTGGTCTGACCCGCATCCTTTCTCTGCAGTCTGCGGTTCTTTTGTTTAACATTAGTATGTGGGCAAACAGCATTCTGAGCTGTGCAGAGCTTATCAGCCTGCGTTCAGTCGACTGGAACCCAATTCTATGTATCTAAGAGGGGCCACATTTAATGCGTCACAGTGGGAGCGTCTGCAGTTTCCAAAAATGACTTGTTTATCAGATAAACTCAGTCATTATGCTGACAGATGTGGTGGATGGCGGATCTTCAGGATCATACTTCTCTAATGTAAGGCTTGTACAAAACACGGTATGCTGAGGGGTGATGAGAAAACCAACAGTCATCAGCAGGATTGTTTATGCAGCCACTGTACAACTGCACTCTGAATTTACTTGCTGGGTGTTGGAAAATGAAGGCAACTCTCAGTTTCCCTTTTGAAATTTAATAAGTTACATAAAGAATTAAACAGAGGAAAGACATTTTCACTGTTGGCATAATGTTTTATGATTTCATTGGTAAAGGCTGTAAGGTGCCTTACTGCCATAATCTGATAACAGCCAGGAGCTTGAAGGGGCTATCTGAAATATGGGTCATGTACCCAATGGTACCTGGGTGTTGGGACATTAGAGGAGGGGGCTTTGGAAACTTATCTGCTATTAACCCAAAATAATGCTAATATAGTCATTAGCTAATATGATATTTTGATAAAAAATTTCATAAGTATTTCATGAAGTCATTTGAAACATTTTGAGGAATTCTAAAATCTTACTAAAACACACAACACCAACTTTGAGATTTTATACTATGGCCTATAGAATTATAAAATCATTATGAAAGCATTTCCATTCTTGATAGAGATAAATAGGTAGATACATAAAAAAATGCATACATATAAATAAGTATACACACACATACACATAATAAACTAAATATTTGTTTTAACTAGAGCATTTCCTAGTAGTGTATTTTTTCTCAAGAGAATGAATTAAAGGATATTTTAATGTTTACTTTTGGGATTTATTGCCTACAGAAACCAGTCATGATAGAACAATCTATGCCTTCCCCTGACATCTTAGACATTCTCAGGTAGCACTCCAAAGTGATGTCATGTAACACAGATCTAGGTAGCCTAGTGCTTTATCAATGGCACTGCTCTGTCACAGAACAAGAGCTGATTTTTAACTGATTAGGTTTGATCCTTTATGTAAATCACACAATACTTGTGGTATTCTGATAATTTAGCACATATGCTGTGTTTTTGTTCCTACTTATAACCACTCTTTATATTAAAGCACTTTTCCTCTAATTCTTTCACTAGTGGTAGCCCCCTTCACCTCTCAGCTCTCTGCTAATTAAATAGGTTTAAAAATATCTTTGTTATTAATTGTGAAATGTTGCCATAACTATCTGATAAAACAATTACTTGAAAACCCAATTTTAATTTAACTTCATTGTGTTTATACAATAACAAAGGCAATATGTAAACAAAACATATAATACTGGGGACCCATATCAGAAGCCTAAGTTGTCAAAGCATACACAAAGTACAATGTTATTCCTAACAAAATGATAATTCATATAAATCAGTGTAATTGTAGAAAATATAATGATGTGTTTTTGCATTTTATTCACATTTGTCTATAGGGTTTAATGCTCTTTTGTGTGTGTGTGTGTAGTTAAGTACATCCACACACTGCCTTTATATAGACTGGCTTATCGAAGAAGGAGCCATTAAGAAATATATTCAATATCAGACTAGGAGACATTTGTGTGCCTTCCCCTGCTCTCACTAATGTGTGCTAACCAACTGTTCATGCAGAAATTGTAACTGTTAATGAGGGTTAAAAAGAAATTTTAAATTAGGTGTCATCTTTTGAGTAAGGTACCTCAACAATTATATTCTACTACTTATTTTCTATCTTGGCTCTTGTTCTCAACACAACCCCCATTAAAAATTATTATTATAATAATTTTCAAACAAAACAAACAAGCACGCGCACACACACGCGCGCGCACACACACACACACACACACTTGAATCCCTGGCCCTGCGCTTTTCCTGGGTCTACCGTTTCTGATTGCTCACTGTTTTTCCTAACACTAAATCCTGTGTGTCATATGCCTTGCATGGCTGCAGACTTTGGCCTTTTCACCTGCTGTTTTGGTTGGCTTTAGATGCAAAGAGAAGAATATGAAAAAGAGAAAGGGGGAGGGAGGGAAGTTTGGAAGACTGAAGCTAAAAAAAAAAAGAAAAAAATGGCAAATGTTTTTAGCGCCTTCATCTAGACATGTGTCCCCTCACTCTGTGACATGGCTGCTCCAATGTTGCCATGGTGAGGATTTCTAATCATCCCTACACATGACAGGCTCCTATTTGTCTGCACTCCCTTGGGTGTAAATTTCTAGGCTTAAAAAAAAATCCATGTGAGCGTATCATCCGCCGTGCAGATGTTTCACTGCTTTAGAATATCAGGCAGCTGCTTGTGCCACTGTAGACAGCTAATTGGAGACTGCATCGTAGGAACAGAGGCGTAATTATGGCATAAATACACATCCTCTGGTGCATCATTGTATCTCTATTAACAGAAAATTTTAAACAGTGCTCAGAGTGTAATTAGTGTAGTTGATAAAGTTGTAAAACATGTAAATAAGGGAAATAGCAGGTACGTGGCCAATCCACTACCCAGCACTAGGGGATGCAGATTATTGCCTATTTAGAAATAATTAGCAAAGCCGCATTAGCAAAGCCTGTGTCCAACAGAAGCAAGGCAAACATTTATTCTGGTAACAGCTCTTTCTGTGCTAGCCATGAAAATCTACTAATATTGGTAATTTAGCCCTCATTACCAGAGGATAAAGCATGAAAAGAGCTCAGACATGAAATATGACAAGTAATATTAATTTTTATTCCAGAGGAAAGGATGCTTCCTTGGGTTGCATGCTGATTTCTCGGCAGGGTCTCAGCAGTGCGTGTGGAGGAGGCAGTGGGTAGCTGGTAGTTGAGAATTCAGGATACGGAGCTGACTCCCTGCTGGAGGTATACCCTGGGGTGGCTATGACAGTGGCTGATGAGCCATGCCACTGTTAGTGCCCAACCAAACCTCAGGTCACAGTTCAAAACAAGCACTCAGCCATTAAACTTCAGTCCTTATGGACCTGTGAGGCTTTATGTCCTCATTCTTGCTCTTTTGCACCCTCCCAGCCCCTTTTCTCCTTACTCTCCGACGTTTTTTTCTCCCACGGAATGAATTTGCAGAGCTATACAGGCAATCAGATTGATTTTTGTGCTTGCACCGCCCTTTGCAACGTGCTTCTGATAATGAGCTGCTGTTGTTGAAGTGGAGAGTGTGGGGGGGGGATTTCAGCTGGGCCTTAACTACGTGTGTGCCCTGGATGAGAAATGATCCTTTTGCTCGTATACATTGAAGATTGTGTCACTGAAGAATATCACCCTGTGACCAGGAATCATGAATGGCAAAAATTTGGAGCTTGTTTTACAAATACACTTCCTAATGAAGAAAAATGCAAAAGCACTGCTAGTTTCGGACACCTCAATTCATTTTCCAGACAGTGGGATAAAAAGGCAGAGTGTTTGGGGAAGAGCCACCTTTTTTGCATTAATCTCTGGCTGTTAGCTTGTTCTTTGTTTTATCCTTGAAGCATAAAAAAATGGCAGGAATTAAGAACTAAGCCTATGAAACCAACCATGTTTTGTGGCATTCATAGTCTTTGCCATTATCTTCTAATTTCGATTACATACAAATACTGCTTATTTTACATGCTTCTGGCCACACACACACACGAAGAGCCAATTTTAAGTTGAACTGCTAGGAAAAAAAGTTATTAGCCAATGGCAAACTAAACATCCAATCCATCTGAATAGCCAATCCATTCAGAATACTATATAAACACTGCATCTTCAAAAAAAAAAAAGACACCAGGTTGGATACTTAGAATTTTTAAAATTAGGTTTGGTGTATATTAATAAACTTATTGAAGTAAAAAGGTGGTCCGCCCTCATTTTCATATACGAAAAATAAGAATCTGATTTGTAACTTTAACTGTAATAGACCCTTAAGATTGTCTCTTATCTCAGGCACACTGAAATTAATGGTGTTTTTAGCTACTGCTACTGCTTCTTCCTCCTTCCTGTTTTATATCTTCTTAAAGGATAATAGCGGGGTGGTGGCAGGTAACTAAGCAGTACCATTTACTATTGGGATATAGGCCATGGACAAAGTGACTAAGTCTAGAGCTGCCAATGAATTTTCAGCTGTAAAAGTCATGCAAATACTGATCTGTACACATGGGGCATGGTCACAAGCAAAATGCAAATGTGTACACTTACGTATATGCATATTGCATCCATCAATACCCACAAACACACACTGTAACTGGTCTACAGCAGGTGCTGAACTGTGAGGATGTATTTCTTTCCCTTTGCATGCCCACTTCTGAACCAGAAGTAGCATCCAAGCATTAAAACACTTTCTTCAGTTTAGCACCCCGGCCTCAAATGATCTGAAAACTAGCACTAGAATTGGCATCAGATGACCTGAACTAAAATGCTACTTGAGAAAGTTGCCTTGGGAAAGGTAACTTCGAGTTTCCACAACTGTGAAATTAAAAATATCTCCTGTGCCTACCTCACAGAGTTACCATGACATAATACATACGGAAGTATTCTGTCAACTATAAAATAGGATCTGATTTATGCCATTAGTATTTACATGATTCCTTCCTAGACAAAGTTATTATTAATTACCCTCCCAACCTCTCTTGGACATTTATCTACATTTTAAAACAAAGCACAAATAAGCTAAGATAACCTCATAAAATTGATCTCTGATTGTGTCTGTACACTGCCAAAACTGCTGATTCATAAATGAAATTGTAGTCAACCAACCAGACATTTCTTCTACCGGATGCCAAGTTGCCATTTTAACTGATTTTTATCCAAGAAACTTACTATTGTATTGGAATTGTATAAAACACTGCATTAATCATTTTTACTTTAAACCCTTTTAAATCCATGTAAAGAATCTGGAGTGGATCCTATACACCTTGCTAAGTGCACACCTCCTCACTCATCGCAGGCACAGTTTTCATATTCCGCAAAGTGAACCGTACTCTGAGAGAGCACCTAGAGGAAAGTTCTGCTCAAGTTGCAGAGTTTCCCCATGGGAACCAGGCCAGAGGAGACTGCTGCTGAACAGTCCTTGTTAAAAGAAACCCATGTAGAGCAAAGCTCTGACTTGTGTTGTCACAGTTGTATTAACCCCTTGTAGAAAAAATAATAATTATCAAGAGCCCTACTTTCCTAATTTCCTCTGTTGGCATCTGATGTTTGACTAACAGTTCTCGTTTGGGGACATTATGCTGCTCCTCTCCACTCCAGCACAATGCCCGTTGCCTTCACGGAATTGGCACCATCACAGTAACCGTTGCCAAGATCTATGCAAGGGCAGGAGGGACTGAAAGGGAACATGAAACAAAGTGATCCCTTAATTCAAGTGAATTACGGTACCTTTCTTCACATATTCCTTCTCTCCTCCCTTATTGTTCTTTTGTCAAAAGAGAGGAAATAGGTTCCAAATCAGACCACAAAGAGGATCTTCAGAATCCAGTTAAATTGGAGCACAAGGATTGGGGCTGATGGGAATATGGATTTGCAAGATGCCAAAACCTGACCGAATTTACATCCATTTCCTGGTTCCCAGCCTTTTGGCGTCTCCTGAAATGTATTGTAGTTTCATTGTAGAGTTCACTTATGGCATATATTTCATATAAGTTGTTTTAATTTAATTCAGAACAGATAATTTTATATAGTTTCTTCTGCGCAAACTTGCATGTATGTATGAATGGTGAATTCTATGTGCCAAATATTTAGACTAGTAGTTTTGTAATTTCTCTTGTGCTTTTCTGAGCAGCTTTCTCCAAAGGAGCCTGTAACTCATAATCACATGGGCTGTTTGTGAATATATTTCTCTAGGTCAGAAATTTTGCCAGGGCTGACAGGCACCCTGGACAGCTCTTCAGAAATATCCTGGTTATGACTCATCCATTAGAATGGAAAAAACGATATTTTGCCTCAGTAGTTGTTTCTCTCTCTCTTTTTTCCCCCTTTTAAATTACAGAAATAAAGTGCTCATTGTAAATTGTTCATGCTGGAGAACAATGTTACATGCAGAACAGGTAGACAGCCCACTGGATAGAAATGGAATGGGGGTTGGGGGAGGCTTTGTGAATGAATAGACACTAGAACCAAAAAAAAAAAAAAAAAAAAACACCACTGCCATTGAGTCAATTCCAACTGGTAGCGACCCTAGATAGTAGAGGGGTCCTGAAATGGTTTTAGTCAGGTCAAAAGTAGCTCATTAGTGGGCAGGAAAGCTAGATGCTCATCCTTAGGGTGAAAAAAGACTAACACATTCACTTCAGGAGCTTCTTGTTGTTTTATTCTTAATAATAATAAAAACAAAATAGCATTTCTTCTTATCTTGCCTCCATTTTCTATAATCCAGTTTATGGATAAACAGGCTTTGAAAAACAATAGCTATAATAGTTGATGGTCTAAGTTGGATTAAAAAAAAAAAAATGCCCTGAACTTGAAAACTAGGATTTAGAATATCAGGGAGTTAGAGAAGAAGTGGGGTGGTGCGTTTGTTCAATCTTAGTAACCTTAATATTAGGGAGAATTTAAAGTTTTTTCTTTATATTTCAACATTGACCTTAGCATTAGCATTAAAGCCCCCTCTCCCACCTTCCCCATCTTGGAATGTTCGTGGTTGCAAAAACATGGGGGGAAAAAGATTGAATTAAGACAGTAAGCTTCTTCCCAAGAAACTAACCCAAAAGCATCAGGAGATCTATCTATAGGAGATCAAAGGGGGATTCTAAACTTGCAATAATTTTTGAGAGTGAAATTCCCTCTGGTAGCTTTTTTTTTTTTCCAAAAAAGAATGATCAGTAGATATCTCTTAGAATCCCAAACATATAGGGATAGGGAAAGCATTTAAAAGTCTTCAATTCCTTGTGTAGAAATGGAGAAATGTAAAAATCTAGAAGATAAACAAATGGATCCTGTAAAAAGCTGTACTTTTTTTCATTTTATGTTTATCTTGCCTTCATTATTTATTCTTTCTGAGTTAGCTCATAAGTAGGTTCCCCCACCCCCACCCCCAGAGGGTCAAAAGAGAAATTGAGCATTCCTCAAAGGTCAGCCCAGTTTGTTAGTGAGCCTCTCAAGGTACATGGTTCAACTGTTAGTTCTGGGCTCATACTGATTGCTGAAGAAGATAACTGAATTGTTCAGCATCAAGCAAAGTGTTATTACCCTCTTATATTGATAACATAAACCAGATCAGACAGCTAGAACTCATAGCAGCCATTCCAGTCATTTCAAATATCCAGCTGAACATAGCTTGGTGTCTGAAATTTCACATCTTCTAGGTTGTCTGGAATGAGCCTTGCACAAGCCCATTAGTAATACATACCATGTTCTTTTCTCTTTGTTACTGCTTTGAAGAATCCTGGAGCTACGGTTCCTCTAGCCAAGCCATTGTGCTCTTTTCTTGACACCATTCTTAACATGGTTCTTTTTTAATTTATTGAATGCCTTTATAAGGCAAGAGAACATACGGAAAATCCTCTCTGGGAGTTTGCTTTCAAAAGGCATAAGATGGGCAATTGTTTAAAAAAAAAAAAAAAATGCAGCTATTCCATCATTTCTTTTCAGAAATGTTATTGTTTATATTTTGGCAGTTGTAAATCCTATTCCTATTTCAACTTAATGGGAGAAATTTGGGGGTATCAAGTATAGACTTGAAAATCAAAAAATGAGAAAAGCAAAAGTTTTTCTATAAACATAGAATATAAAATTTTCATAAATGCAAATAGCTAACTTGGTTCAAAGTAGAAAATAAAAAGTAAGAGACATGAATGACTGGGGATTATAGATAATGATTTTGACAACAAAAAAAAGGTAAGAAAAATAAGAAGTGAGTAGGCCAACTGAGATCCTTAATTTATGAAGGCTTAGCATCTTGTTTATATTTTCATATTCTTCATTATTCACAAACATATACATTTTCTTTTTTCTTTAAGCTATTTTTCCTCTGGAGGAAAATTGTATGGGAAAACAAGGAAGCACAATATATATGATCATTTCAAAGATATGGCCATTTTCTAAAACATTCTAGAATATCTTCTTTTGAAATTGTCTATAAAGTCAGCTTGTTTTAGAAGTCACATGAGAACATCAGTCTTTTTCTTATTCAAATTGATTTTACCAAGTGCATAGTATTCATTCACTTCATTCATTGTATTCTATCCTGAATAGTTTCTATACTTCGACATCAAAGTGTGAACTTGAAATAATAACTCCAGCAAAAACACTGAATAAATCACTAACAATGTTTCTACCTACATTTTTGGTCTTCATGCTTTCCTTTGTTTAATTCCAAAATATTTTGTTGTATAATAGAAAACACAGAACAGAGAGGGGAAAACACATATGGATATTTGAAGTTCGAGTAGTTTTTTAAAAAATTAAGGTACTATGGTTTAAGGGGACTTCTAAGTCAACTGGCAAAATAATTCTATTATGAAAACATTCTGCATCCCACTTTGAAATGTTGCGCCTGGGGTCTTAAATGCTAACAAGCGGCCATCTAAGATGCATCAATTGGTCTCAACCCACCTGGATCAAAGGAGAATGAAGAACACCAAGGTCACATGATAACTAAGAGCCCAAGAGACAGAAAGGGCCACATGAACCAGAGACCTACATCATCCTGAGACCAGAAGAACTAGTTGGTGCCCGGCCACAATTGATGACTGCCCTGACAGAGAGCACAACAGAGAACCCCTGAGGGAGCAGGAGATCAGTGGGATGCTGACCCCAAATTCTCACAAAAAGACCAGACTTAATGGTCTGACTGAGACTAGAGGAATCCCGGCAGTCATGGTCCCCAAACCTTCTGTTGGCACAGGACAGGAACCACTCCCGAAGACAACTCATCAGACATGAAAGGGACTGGACAGTGGGTAGGAAAGAGATGCTGATGAAGAGTGAGCTAATTATATCAGGTGGACACTTGAGACTGTGTTGGCATCTCCTGTCTGGAGGGGGGATGGGAGGACAGAGAGAGTTGGAAGCTGGCAAAATTGTCACGAAAGGAGAGACTGGAAGGGTTGACTCATTAGGGGGAGAGCAAGTGGGAGTATGGGGTAAGGTGTATATAAACTAATATGTGACAGTTTGACTGTTTGTAAACGTTCACTTGAAGCTCAATAAAAGTTAATAAAAAAAATTAAGGTCCTTAAGGCAACATTTTTTACTTAAAATAATAAAAATTTAAACTGGAATAGAATTAATGAATTTCATCACTTCTGAATATATTAACTGGAATTATAGTGTTGTCTGTAAAGAATGCTTTTGTGTTTGGGTGTCTAGTCTTTCTGTACTTTAGGCTAAAGTCATTACTGAGGGTCCCAGACTTCAGAAACTGAGCTCACAGGTAAATTTTGAGGATTTTTTTTGGTTGCAGAAGAGTATTAACCACACAGGATTTACTTGCAGGCTTTGAATAATGCCTGGCACAAAATAAACGTTCTACAAATCTTTGATAACAGAAATTTTGATCAGAACTTTGTGCAGTCAGATCCTAGTGTCCTTCATTTGACAACTAAGCAAAGGACACATCTGATATGGACAGGGTGGCTTCTACCTTCACAAATGCCTGTTGATTAAGTGACCAATACATTTATTTATCCCTGAATGATTTATGGTGAGGATATGAGAACCATACTGATCACAGATTGGTGAGGAAGATAGTACTGGTTGAATTGGGAAACATTTTGCCATATGTATACCAGAACTAAGACAAAATCTTTCCCAATTCAGCCAGCATTATCTTCCTCACCAATCTGTGATCAACCTATTATTGGTATGGCTCTCATGTTTTAACCACGAATTATTCAGGGATAAACACATGTGTTGGTCACTTACATTTGCTTGTCAACAGTGATGTCAGATGGATATTGGCTGAAACCAGAGGATACTAGAAAGATGTTTACCTGTGTTTTATTGAATGTGCAAAGGCATTCGATGTGTAGATCATAACAAATTATGGATAACATTGTGAAGAATGGGAATTTCAGAACACTTAATTGTGCTTATGTGGAACCTGTACATAGACCAAGAGGCAGTCATTCAAAAAGGATAGGGGATACTGCATGGTTTAAAATCAGGAAAGGTGTGCATCAGGGTTGTATCCTTTCACCATACTTATGCAATTGGTGTGCTGAGCAAATAATTTGAGAAACTGGACTATATGAAGAACATAGCATCAGGATTGGAGGAAGACTCATTAACAACCTGTGATATTCAGATGACATAACCTTTCTTGCTGAAAGTGAAGAAGGCTTGAGGCACTTACTGATGAAGATCAAAGACTACAGCCTTCAGTATGGATTACACCTCAACATACAGAAAACAAAAATTCTCACAACTGGACCAATAAGCAACGTCATGATAAATGGAGAAAAGACTGAAGCTGTCAAGGACTTCATTTTACTTGGATCCACAATCAATGCCCATAGAAGCAGCAGTCGAGAAATCAAATGACATATTGCATTGGGTAAATCTGCTGCAAAAGACCTCTTTAAAGTGTTAAAAAACAAAGATGTCACTTTGAGGAATAAGGTACGCATGACCAAAGCCCTGGTGTTTTCAATAGCCTTATATGAATACAAAAGCTGGACAATGAATAAGACTGAAGAAGAATTGACACCTTTGAGTTACGGTGTTGGCAAAGAATATTGAATATACCATGGACTGCCAGAAGAATGAACAAATCTGTCTTGGAAGAGGTACAGCCAGAATGCTCCACTGAAGATAGGATGGGAGACTTCATCTTATGAACTTTAACCATGTTATCAGGAGGGACCAGGCCCTGGAGAAGGACACCATGCTTGGTAAAGTAGAGGGTCATCAAAAGAGAGGAAGGCCCTCAATGAGATGGATTGACAGAGTGGCTGCAACAATGGGCTCAAACACAGCAATGATTGTAGGATGGTATAGGACCAGGCCCTGTTTTGTTCTGTTGTAGGTGGGGCCACTATAAGTCAGAACCAACTACATGGTATCAAACAACAACAACATACCCCAACAGAGCTAAATTTTAATGAAGAACTGTTTTCCTTTATCCTTTCATTGCTTTTAGTGTTTACTTCCACTGCTAAACGCATTGGTATATTTTGTTTATAAATATTATTTTTTGATTAGAATGTCTTGTAAAATATGTCTGCAATAGTTTTATTTTAGCACAATGTTTTACTTTGGAATAGTTTTATTTTCTGCAAGTTTGGGGCTCTGATTATGTAGCGAAGTTTTGTTCCTTATCAACATTAACGCAGTTGGGTCACTTGTTCTTTTCAACAAATCTCTACATAGCAATTTTGAAGTCATTCTCCAAATATTTTTGTAATAAAATACTTTTTTTCATCATGTCTTTCTGTATAATAGCTAGGTTAATGCCTGCTTTATTATTTGCATCAAGGACCATTGCTCTCTCTCTCTGATCTTAGGGATGAATGCAATATTTGCTTCTTTAAAATAGATAAATATAGATATAAGCGTGAAGCGCTGTGGGAAATGGAATTTAGTCTCCATTTGTTTGTTCTAAGTATATCCCAGCAATACACTTAAGGTGTGTCCTTTCTCATCCTAATCCATAGATTTCCTATTTATTTCAAAAGGATCCTGAAAAGGACATAAAGGTATGAAAAGTTGGTGCTAATCTTGGAATCTTGGATTCATTTTCTTCTTCCCATGGTTTTTCATCTAGTTTTTTTTTTTTCATTTCTTTTTTGAATCTCTATTCCTCAAAGTAAAAGTATCACAAACTCACCAAAAGAGAGGGAAGGAGGGAAAAAGATTGCTTTCAAGCCCTAGACTAATAATTTGTACTTAACAATTTCTAAAACAAGCTTGAAAAGAGAATGCTTCCTTTAAATTACCTGCCACTGTGCAAATTAAATTAGTTCAATAAGTAATCTAATTGTGGCTGGCTATATCATGCAGCTAATTAATATATTATGATTTGAAGAATTCTCTTTATATTAAATGTATATATAATGCACATTTTATGACTTTTTGCAAAGTAATTTTTAACCAGAGATGGTTGCTGCATGGCAGTTCCAAGTTAAATTTGGAAAGTAAACTTGAAAAAATTAGTCATTTATGCCAACTTATATCACTACAAACAGAATCATTTAAAAGCAGATAGTTTACTTCCCTCTAAAGTTGTGCATTATGGGTTTAAATTACATTTTATTTTACTAGGTGTTGTTAACAGCACAAGTTTGTGATTCTACTTTAATATTGTCATCTGAAAATTAAGATGGCAATAAAAATCAACCTGCATGATTATTCCCTAGGAGTGAGTAAATGTGGTGGTTCTTGTGTTCTTAACAAAAATGATATTAATGCTGCTATAAAAAAAGGCATTTAAAGTAGCTAAGTTTGGAGTATCTCACTAAGCCTTGAAAGCCTTAGGTAAAACTGGTCTCAGATTTCATAAACACCTATTAAAGTCATCTTTTTTAAAAAAAAAAAAAAATTAAAGTCATCTTTTTAGATAGCAATTTATAGAAAAAAAAACCTTGATCTATTTTAATATGCATGATTATTAAACCACTTACACTTGCAAACCACTTATAGTTCTAAACACGTATAGTTGTTGGTAGCTGCTGTTGAGTCCGTTCCAACTCACGTATCCTATGTAGGTATAAATGTGAAGTAGACAATAAAATTAGTGCATATAATATTTGTTACTAAGAAACATAAATCACTTTGGAAGTATAACTAGTATTTTAAACATTGAACACATGTTCTGAACATCAACAAATTGAGAGGATAACACATTATTTATATGTCATTATCCCCACATGTCTGTCAGTTCGTTGTACTGTGAGGGCCTGTGTGCCCATGTCATCAGGAGGGATCAATCCCTGAAGAAGGGCATCATGCTTGGTAAAATAGAGGGTCAGCGAAAAAGAGGAAGACCCTCAATCAGATGGACTGACAAACAGTGGCTGCAACACTGGGCTCAAGCATAGCACCAATTGTGAGGATGGAGCAGGACCAGGCAGTGTTTCATTCTATTGTACATAGGGTCCCTATGAGTTGGAACCCACTCTACAGCACCTAACGACAACAACGATGTAGTTAACAAACATGTCTACCAAACGTCTCTATTTGGAAAGGGAGCATATTATGACAAATAGCTTGGAAAAACTTTACAAAAACTTAGGCACTTTCAAAAATCAACTGCTTGAAGGTGGTACTATTCTTAATCCTGATTTCTAAGCTAGGGAACTGACCTTAGATATTTTAGGCAACCTGCCCAAGTTCACAGAGCTAGACGTAGCCGTGTGGTTTATACGCTATATTGCTTCCAGGCTTTGGGGGGTACAGTTGGGGAACAGTGATTTATGAAGACTCACCTTACGATCAAACCAAAAACCAAAAACATTGCTGTCAAGTCAATTCCGACTCATAACAACCCTATAGGACAGAGTAGAACTGCCCCATAGGATTTCCAAGCAGTGCTTAGTGTACTCAAACTACCAACCTTTTGGTTAGCAGCCGTAGCTCTTAACCACTATGCCACCAGGGTTTCCACCTTACAATAGTATGCAGAATTATCAGAGGTAGGGAGAAACCAGAACGAAGCCTAACAGCTTCCAAGTCTTGTTTTGTTTTTGTTAGTTATCTATGTGAGAAAGAGAGACAATAGGCTCATGCTTGAGTAGAAGCAACTGAAATTGAAAATTATGCATGGATGTCAGAAGTATTCCCAAGTTGAATTTAAGAGGGCTAGCCACCTGACTGAACAAGGATTGAAGAGAGGGATATGCATAATGAGACAGAACTGACTCAAATAGGATAGCTTGTCTATTATTACAGATCAACAGAAAAAGCAGTATTACAACTTTTTACCCTCTCTCACCCAAAACATGGCCATATAAAGACAGGTACACTTACTCCAGAGGAACTTGGTATTATTAGCTCAATAAGTTATTAAACAACTGCTGAAATTCCTCCCACCCCCACCCCCTTCTGCCAAATTCCTACCTGCCCATCACCTAGAATAAGAGTGCTGTGTCTGTAGAATGCCTTTGCATTAGACGGCCATAGCTCTGAAGCTGTCACCCACTGATTTGCCCTTCTTCCTGCTCATACAAGAGCCATAGGCTGCCAAGTCCTTGGTGGTATGTTGAGCTTCGTATTTGGTTTTCTGACTCTGAAGCCTTTGGCTCAAATGTGGCTGAACAATCCTCAGTTTCACCAGTAGGTGGGGGAACTTATTTCTTTTTGGTTGTTGTCACCATTTTCCCCCCTCTGGCCTTTCCCACAATACCACTAATATGCTCTCTGCTTTGACTTTTTGTTGACTTACTCTTTACTAGAGTGTAGCAGGAAATCAAGAAATGAGGAAATCAGAAAGCAGGTATTTTGGAACTAAGAAGCTGAGTTTTAAATCTGTCAACTAAAGGAAAGAATCCAAATCAAGGAAACGAAAAATCTGTCTATTTTGAAATGGTCTACACATGTAATAACTAACAGAAAACCAGCAGCCTTTGAGAAATATCTTCACTTGAGAGTTCAAATAAATATAGAAACCAAATCATAAGTAATTATTTAGATAATACAAACATTGCAAATAGTCTGCACTTTAATTCCTTTCAATGGGAGAGAACAAAGAATAGACTCAAATAGAATGTAGGCATTTTATTTTTAAAGACCAACAGAAATGGAAATCACTCAAACTCTTTGAGTAACCTACTGTCATGTTTTAATAATTTTTTATTAAAGTTTTTTTATCCACTATACCTTTATTTATTTATTCTCTTTTTGTATACAAAAATGAGTAATATTAGTTATCATTTTCCCATTTGTAAAGATAAAAAAGCATTTTCTTCTTTAGAGTTGATTAAAAATTTGGTCCTTCAAATTCTATATTAGTCTTTTTTTTAATATGGTTTCCAAACACTTTTGCCTTTCATGTGGAAAAATTGCTGACTAGATGTAGTCAAGAAAGGTAAATGTTTAAGGATAGAGAATTCTTGGTTGTAAGCAAAAGAGACTCATGTGTCAGAAAGAGATAATTAGAGGATGTGTATTAGGTGGCTCACAGTAGTATACAGGGTCAAGATGATCGTGAGCCAGCTGGAAATTAAAATGTGTGTTAGTACCTTTGAGCCTCAGTAAAAAAAAAACAACAAAAAAAAAAGAACTCATTGCCATTGAGCCAATTCTAATTCATAGTGACCCTATATGACAAAGTAGAACGGTCGCATAGGGTTTTGAAGGCTGTAAATCTTTATGGGAGCAGACCACCACATCTTTCTCCCACAGAACTGCTAGTGGGTTCTAACTACCGACCTTTCAGTTAATAGCTGAGCACTTAACCACTGTACCATCAGGCCTCCTTAAGTCTCAGTCCAAACCTAAACCCACTGCCATCGAGTTGATTCTGACTCCTAGTGACCCTATAAGATGAAGAAGAGCTGCCCCATAGTGTTTCCAAGGCTGTAAATCTTTATGGAAGCCGATTGCCACAGAATGGCTGATGGGTTTGAATCCCCGATCTTCTGGTTAGCAGTGGAGAGCTTTAACCACTGCACACCAGGACTCCTTGAGACTCAGTACATGTGTTAAATGGATAGAGGTGGACTGCCATGCTTAAGTATACTTTAAAAAGACTTCGGTTCCCATAGTGCTCTTATCAACGCTCATGCAATCATGGAGTTCGCAAAGCCAGGCATGTGTTTCCATGTTGAGAAGCAAAGGAAAAAATACATATAATAAGGTAATGCCCACTGAAGATGAAAAACTCATAGTTAAATTTTTTAAAATCATTTGCCCCTAGAAATTAGGATTTTGACCTAATTGAAAATTTGAATTAGTTTGGTCAATTTTAAGTGTTTTTACTAATCAATTCTCTCAAAATATTGAGCAAAATATTGACTAAACTTAAGATATTCAGTACAGTGTATCAACCTAAGAGCTAGGATTTAAAAAGTAAAATCAGAAAATCTGAGACCAGATAAATTGTCTCACAGTTAATTTTCACAAAAAATACATCATAACTATTAATAGTCTTCAATATACTACCCAGCAAAAACCCAGTGCCGTCGAGTCGATTCCGACGCAGAGCGACCCTATAGGACAGGGTAGAACTGCCCCATAGAGTTTCCAAGGAGCGCCTGGAGGATTCGAACAGCCAACCCGTTGGTTAGCAGCCGTAGCACTTAACCACTAGTGGGTCAAATTACCGTGTCTAAAAAGGTCCCATGAATTATTGTCATTTGCTTATTTGAGAAATTTTGTTTAACAAAAACAAGTCCTAGAAGGGAGGAAAGCATAGTAAGTAAAAAAAAGAAAAAAAAATTTTTTTTTTTTTAAGTAAAAAAAAAAAAAGGGTAGCTTAATTCCAAAATCATGGGGTAAGTGGAGCTACAGAGGAAATACATCTGTATTATGTTAGGAATAATTAATAACTACCTTGCATTCAGCAGAGCCTGATAAACTACAAAATCCAGGTGTATTGAAAAATACATGATACTATTTATTTTCATGTATTATATATCTTGTTCAAGTTCCACTTCAAGGAACATCTAAGTATGTCAGTCTAAGTATACCCAATTAACAAATGTCTTGAGGCTCAAAGGCATTAACACACATTTTATTCTTTAGTCTGGGACATTGTCATCTTGACCCCTGTATACTGCTGTTAAACTCAGAGGATTTACTTTGAAGCTTTCATTTAAGAAATTGAGTTATTATCCTTTGCTTGACCTTTGTCCATGGCATATTTATCATGGTGCCCTGTAAAACTATGAAGTGTGAGAAAAGTGAGAAAAGGAAGTAATATATTTGTGATTTATAAAGAAAGGAGGAATAAGTATAAATCAGGCTTTTCATTTTCATTTATGGGTACCTCTTACATAATCCATCTATAATCTCAAAATCCCTCTCTAAAATGATTTTTGTACATTTTTTAAAACAACCATTAGCAAAAGCACCTTGAAATTAATCATGAGCTGTGATTTCCAGGATCTACTGCCAGGTATTGTTTATATTTATTACCAGGAAGAAAGGAGGAAAACAACATTATTTTTAAAAGTACAGAAAGGAATAGTTTTCAAGCTGTTCCCTTAATGAACTGGAAGTAGTAACCCTGTCAAATTTAATATAAAAATAGTGTTATAAGACTATGGCATCTATTTATTACTGGAGAACAAAAGCCTTCATCCATTTCCTTTAGAGAATGACGTTTTTGTAATTCGCTGCCCATTTCATTTGTTCCAGAGGCCTTCGTGGGGTGACAAATATCCCACAGAAATGGCTACTGATACTTGATAGGATAATGTGCAGCCCCTCAGGACAAGGGCAAAGGCAGCAAACTTATCATCCTTTAGTTTAGCTTAGCAAGGGTCAGTAACAGCGCCAGAGGTGACAGAAGATGTTAAAGTGTGGGAAGCAAGAGCTGAAAGCCGTAGGAGGGGAGTTTTTAGAGTTTATCCTTTCTTTTGCCAAGAAGCTACGGAGACAGCTTGAATCACATTGTTGATTTGGTTCACTGCACGCCACACTAACTGTTTCTGGAGAAAAGAGCGAGGGGGAGAAAATCCAACACTTATGGGTCATTCTCACCAACAGCATGTGGCATTTCAACATGTCCTATAGGAGCAGGAAATGCATATTTAATATTTTAGCTTCAAGTTCATATTTTAAGAATGCGTTATCCTGCTGGAAGGTCTGTGGTGAATAATCAGTAGGACATCACCATTATTTCAACCTGATAATTTTGCAGAGGAAAGAGCATTAGCAGTGTTGCCTTTCATGTGGGAATTTTCACAATATTATTTTCAGTGTCAGAGTGGATAAAGAATGACTAGTGTCACTCTTCCTAAAATTTTAACTTACCAATGTTCTAAAAAGGCAGTACTTTAAATTTATCATTAACATTTGTCCATTAAGGACAATTGACTTGCATGAAATCTGAATATACATATTTTATTCCCAAGAAAATTAAATCACTAGAGAGTTCTCCCACAGAATATTGTAAAAGAATGATACACACCAGCTGGTATATTACTCCTGATTCTATTAAAAGATCTCGTAAGCAAATTCTTCTAAACATTTCCTAGTTTAAAAAAAAGAAGAAGAAAGTAAAAGACAAAACAAGAGTTCTTCATTAAGCAGGTATCTCTCGTCTTGACTGTCATTGCACACACACAATGACACAGAAACGTGATGGTTATGTTGTGATGTCTCTAATGGCACATCTGGTAAAATGGTTCCTATTTTGCAATATTAAGAAATCATTTTTTTATGTTACATGTGATTTGAATTAATTTGTTTTAAAAAAATTAAATTATACAATGCAAAAAAAAATGATAGGAGAAAGAACTAAAAAGTACGGCCTTGTTTCATAAGCAAGATGTCACTCTACCTTAGTAATTAACAACTTTGAGGAGCATTTTGAACCATGATGTCTCCAAAATAATGGTCAGGGCCTCTTTGAGACATTTGTTTTTCTTCTTGAGACAGGAAAAGCCCATTTCTGGATCTTACTAATATAGAAAATTAAACTGTGTGGTATCAATAGAAGAAAAAGAATATTAGAGCTTAAACTATGTTAAAGATATTTTTAGTTGAGTAGAATTCTTTGCAGTGTGATATTAATACAAGGAATGTTATAAAATATGGGGCATTTTTTAGGCAGACTCCTTTTACCCCAGGCATATCCGGAAGATTACATAATGCTGAATTGCAGGAAGATGAAGACAAACTGATGCTACTTTGAAATAAGTATGTATTTAAATAGTTCACATACTTTATCTCTGAAATCCTGGTTGGTTACTCCTAATAGCAGTACTGCTGCCTAACATTTGTACTGTACCTTGTCTGTTGAGTTGAAAATTGTCCCTTTTTTCAGGGAGAGGTTCGTGTTTATTTCCAATGCAGAAGAACTTGCTTTAGTTTTGGAGGTAAATTGAGCAAGTGATTGCTTTTGTATATCATATAATTCCTTACATGTTGATGATTGTAACTTTTTTACTTAACCATGTGATTCCTTACCATGCTTATCACTGGCTTAAGCAATCGTCGGGTAATTGATTTCTTCTGTAAAACAGATAATATTTGCTTAAAGCCCTTCTGATAGCTTTACTCTGCATTAGGAGAAGCACTTTCATCGTCAATGGCATTCTTATAAAATATAATTATTATATATCCATCAAAGACTAAGGCAGGAAAAGGCAGTGTAAAGGGTTCCCAAATTCAGTGCCACAGTAGTCATATTAGTGCTAAAACCCAAACACACTGCAATCAAGTGGGTTCTGACTTATAGCAACCCTATAGGACAGAGTAGAACTGCTCCATAGGGTTCTTTCCAAGGCTGTAAATCTTTACTGGAAGCAGATTGCCGCATCTTTCTCCCGTGGAGTGCCTATGGGTTTGAACTGCCAAACTTTTGGTTAGCAGCCAAGCACTTTAACCACTGCACAACCAGAACTCTTTATATTACTTATTCTGTTGTTGTCGAGTCAATTCCAACTCATAGCGATGCTATAGGATGGAGTAGAACTGCCCCATAAAGTTTCTAAGGAGCAGCTGGTGAATTCGAACTGCTGACTTTTTGGTTAGTAGCCAACCTCCTCACCTTTGAGGACTAAGGTGCACCTGACCCAGGCCCTGATAATAAATGAGGAAGAGCAAAGAAGAATTGATGCTTTCGAAATACAGTGTTGGCCAAGAGTATCGAATATACCACAAACTGCCAAAGGAATGAAAAAGTGTCTTGGAAGAAGTACGGCCAGAGTGCTCCTTGGAAGCCAGGATGGCAAGACTTCACCTCGGATACTTTGGACATGTTATCAGGAGGGACCAGTCCCTGGAGAAGGACATCATGCTTGGTAAAGTAGGGGGTCAACAAAAAAGAAGAAGACCCTTAATGAGATGGATTGACAAAAAGACTGCAACAATGAGTTCAAACTTAGCAACGATTGTGAGGATGGCACAGGATGGGGCAGTGTTTCTTCTGTTGTACATGGGGTCTCTATGAGTCAGAACCAACTTTACAGCACCTAACAACAACAGAACTGCCCCCATAGGGTTTCCAAGGCTGTAATCTTTACAGAAGCATACTGCCACACCTTTCTCCTTTGGAGTGGCTGGTGGGCTCAAATCGCTAACCTTTTCAGTTAACAACTGAATGCTTAACCATTGTGTCACCAGGGCTCCTTTCTTATATTACTACTACCCAGTGCCCAAGGGCCTATCAAACCACTGCTCACCTTGTTTCATTGCCTTGGTCATATGATCCATGCTGTCTTTGAACTTGATCATTCATTCAAACAAATAAGCCATGCTCAGTCTTTTTCGAATGTTAAATTAGGGTGATTTCTTTAGTTTTCCTAATAAAAATGAAGGTGTCTTTAATTTGAGAAGTGACTATTTCTTAACTATTATTTACATTTTTTTTTACTTATGACTTCAAAAAGGTAAATATGCAATCACTACCCTAAATAACTTTATAATGTGCATAAATTTAATACAAATTAAAAAAAGTTTTGTTGTTTTTGTATTATTTTGTTTCCTCAAAGGCCAAACTAGTTGCCATTAAAAAAAAAAACAAAAAAACCCAATGCCATCGAGTTGATTCCGACTCATAGTGACCCTACAGAACAGAGTTGAACTGCCCCATAGAGTTTCCAAGGAGCGCCTGGTGGACTCGAACTGCCGACCCTTTGGTTAGCAGCTGTAGCACTTAACCACTACGCCACCAGGACTGCCATTTTAGGGTCTAATAAATCTCGTCTTGATATAAAAAGAGGGGACAGTGGCAGCCATTTGTAATGTGTGGTCTATAACTCAGTAGAGCCAGCCTGGTTTGGTTTTTCATTTGTTCAGTGCGTATGAATGTAGCCCTGGTGACGCAGTGGTTAAGAGCTTGGCTGCTAACTAAAAGGCCAGTAGTTCGAATCCACCAGCCTTGGAAACCCTGTTGGGCAGTTCTACTCTGTCCTGTAGGGTCACTATGAGTCAGAATCAACTTGATGACAACAGGGTTTTTTTTTTTTTTTTTTTAATGTTGCAATAATAACTATTGGCTACCCTACAGATCTAATAGAGAGGACTTGATCATTTCCTTTTTTTTTTTTCTTTTTCTCCTCTCTCTTTCTCTCTGCATTTTGAAACCCTGTATGCAATAGAAAGCTGATTATTTTTCAAATCCAAAATGACATTGCACTGAAAAAACTGCATTGCAAAATAAGTATATTGATAAGGGAGAAAGAAACTAGAATAGGACAGTTCAGTTTGAGTTGATGAAGAGTAGTATGTTAGCTTTAGATGCTGTGTTAGTTGAATGTCTCCAAAAAACATTAATGTTGTTGTTAGGTGTCATCGAGTCTGTTTTGACTCATAGAGATCCTATGTACAACAGAAAAAAAACACTACCTGGGCCTGTGCCATCCTCACAATCATCGCTAAGTTTGAGCCCATCGTTGCAGCCACTGTGTCAATCCATCTTATTGAGGCTCCTCCTCTTTTTCACTAACCCTCCACTTTACCAAGCGTGATGTCCTTCTGGAGTGGTCCCTCTTGAATACATATCCAAAGTAAGCAAGACAAAGGCTCACCACACTGTCTTCTAAGAAGCATTCTGGCTGTACTTCCTCCTAGACGGATTTGTTTGTTCTTCTGGCAGTCCAAGGTACATTCAACATTCTTCACCAATACCATAATTCGAATGCATCATTCCTTCTTTGGTCTTCCTTATTCATCATCTACCTTTCACATGGATATGAGGTGATTGAAAATACCATAGCTTGGGTCAGGCAGACCTCAATCCTTAAAGTGACACGTTTGCTTTTTAACACTTTAAAGAGGTCTTGTGCAGCATATTTGCCCAATGCAATGCATCTTTTGTTTCTTGACTACTGCTTCCATGGGCATTGATTGTGGATCCAAGTAAAATGAAATCTTCAACAAATTCAATCTCTTCTCCATTTATCATGATATTGCTTATTGGTCCAGTTGTGAGGATTTTTGTTTCCTTTATGTTAAAGTGTAACCCATACTGAAGGCTGAAGCCTTTGATCTTCATCAGTAAGTGCTTCACTTCCTCTTCATTTTCAGCAAGCAAGGTTGTGTAACCTGCATATCACAGGTTGTTAGTAAGTCTTCCTCCAATCCTGATGCCCCATTCTTCTTCATAGATTATTTGCTCAGTATGCAAATTGAGTAAGTATGGTGGCAGGATACGACCTTGACACACGTTTCCTGATTTTAAACCATGCAGTATCCCCTTGTTCTGTTCCAGCTACTGCCTTTTAGTTTATGTACAGTATCCTCATGAGCATATTAAGTGTTCTAGAATTCCCGTTGTTTGCAGTGTTATCCATAATTTGTTATGACCCACACAGTCAAATGCCTCTGCATACTCATAAAACACAAGTAGATTTCTTTCTTGTATTCTCTGCTTTCAGCCAAGATCCATCTGACGTCATCATGATATCCCTCATTCCATGTTCTCTTCTTAATCCAGCTTGAATTTCTGTCATTTTCCCGTTGATGTACTGATGCAATTATTTTTGAATTATCTTCAGCAAAATTCTACTTGTGTGTGATATAAATGGTATTGTTCGATAATATCCACATTCTGTTGGATCACCTCTCTTTGGGATGGGCTCAAATATGGATGTTTTCCAGTCACTTGGCCTGGTAGCTGTCTTCTAAATTTCTTGGCACAGAGAAGTGAGTGCTTTCAGCGTTGAACCATCTCAATTGGTATTCCGTCAATTCCTGGAGCCTTGTTTTTTGCCAATGCCTTCAGTGTAGCTTGGACTTCTTCCTTCAGTACCATCAGTTCTTTATTATATGCTCCCTCCTGAAATGGTGGGACTTCAGCCAATTCTTTTTGCTACAGTGACTCTGTGTATTTCTTCCATCTTCTTTTGATGCTTCCTGTGTCATTCAGTATTTTGCCCTTAGAATCCTTCAATATTGCAATTCAAGGCTTGAATTTTCTCTTTAGGTCTTTCAGCTTGAGAAATGTCAAGCATGTTCCTACCTTTTGTTTTTCTAACTCTGGTTCTTTGCACATTTCATTATAATACTTTGTCTTCTTGAGCCACCCTGAAAGCTTCAGCCCTTTTAGTTTCGTCATTCCTTCCATTCACTTTAGCTACTGTATATTCAAGAGCAAGTTTCAGAGTCTCTTCTGACATCTATCTTGGTCTTTTCTTTTTTTATGTCTTTTTAATAACATTTTTCTTTCTTCATGTATGATGTCCTTGATGTCATCCCACAACTATCTGGTCTCAGTCATTAGTGTTCAATGTGTCAAATCTATTCTTGAGATGGTTTCTAAATTCAGGTGGGGTATACTGAAGGTTGTACTTCTCCTCTCATGGGCTTGTTTTATTTTTCTTCATCTTCAACTTGAACTTGCATCTGAGCAAATGATGATCTGTTCCACTGTAACCCCCTGTTTTTGTTCTGACTGATGATATCAAGCTTCTCTGTTGTTTCTTTCCATAGATGTAGAAATGTTTAGGACAGACATATAATAGAAAAACAAATAAACAAACAAACCCATACATTGTATTTTTCTATCATAAATAATTCCGATTGGTTTTCTTCACTTTGTAGTGAAAATTTTGAATGAGTGCAAAATTAGCATTTTTAGTCTTTTGAATTCTGGAATTTTTTAAAAAATTATAATTATTTCTTCATAATGCATATATTAAACATCAGCCTGTCTTTTGTTTTCCACACTGAATTTTGTGGCTTTAAAACAGACACAAGGACATTTTTTAATAAATAATTCTCAGATTTATTTTTAGTTACATTATTTCTAACTTAGTTTCTTGATTCAAAACTAAAAAGAGTGAAATTAAACTCTCCTTAGGCCCAGGAACACATGGAAAGCTATAATTTTTACTTTACGCTCTCAAGTTATTTCCACATTTTCCTTTTGGCTCTGTTGCCTATTTTGCTGTGCGCTTGTTCCCATAATCTTAGTCACAATCTCTCAGGTCTGTTCCCTTCTGTCTTCCCACTCCCATTTCCGAGTATTGTGCCA
Organism: Elephas maximus indicus; assembly: GCF_024166365.1. Taxonomy (NCBI): domain Eukaryota; kingdom Metazoa; phylum Chordata; class Mammalia; order Proboscidea; family Elephantidae; genus Elephas; species Elephas maximus. The sequence goes on from NC_064819.1 coordinate 162,762,115, forward strand.
GGCAATCCCATCACCCTGTAATCAAAGGGAACTCCATTTTGTCGCTTGACCCCAATCTGATCGCATTGGAAACCCCACTTCCTGTCTGCATGCTTCTACTCACGTTTCAACCAAACTTTTTATAACCCCCACCATATGTTATTTACCTTTGAATGAGTTTATGGTACTATTTTAGCTTCTATTTCTTTTCAGTTATTGTATCACATACCTGATTCTAATTTACTCAATTAGTTCCATTCACTTCAGATTTTAAATTCCTAGCTGTAGACTCACTGCCTGAATATTTCTTTTTGTTCAGGGTTTAGTTTAGCATTACATGTAAACTGATAACCAGTAAGCATTTTTAATAATACTGATACTATACATTTTCCAAGTGCAAGAGCAAGTAAGTGCTCAATGCTATGATGCCATTCTTTTACACAATGGAGGTGTTAGTAAAAAATTTAAGTCACGGATCATCATTTATTTCCTTTCCTTTGATTTATTTCAGTTCTTCAGGAAATTTGCAAGTTTTATTATTTACTTTCTTGATAAAGCACATGTGTTCAATGTGTGTGGTTGTAAAGTTACCTTCCCTGAATTTTGCTTTTTTTCTTTGACTAAATCTATATAAGACTACACCATTCTGATGACAGGGCAATAAAATCAATCTTCAAACTGTTTCATCTTAGCAATTGCCATCTCCTAAATTTTTAGTAACATTTATAAAATGGTTTAAACCCTTCCTGAGGATCTGTGGCATATATTTGGACTGCGAGTTCCCTGGGAAATATATTGCAATTTTTTAACTGACTTTGTATAGAAGCCAGCAAAGCTCCACGTCAAGAGATGCTTTTACAAAAATGATGAGGAAAAGGTTATTACTTTAAGTCCCCAGCTCTAAACCATACTATCGTAATTAATTTTCTTTAATTCATCAATAATATCTTAAATGGGTCACTGTTTTTTAAGACTAAGAATGGTATTCATCACAAGTGAATGATACAAATGCTTTTAAAAAGTCAAAACGAAGAGCACCAGGCTGCTAACCAAAAAGTTCGCAGTTTGAATCCACCAGCTGCTCTTTGGGAATCCTATGGAGCTGTTCTTCTGTGTCCTGTAGGGTCACTCTGAGTCAGAATTGACTAGAAAGCAATGGGTATTAGTGATTTGAAGCCCTGGTGGCACAGTGGTTAAAAGTTGGGCTGCTAACCAAAATGTGGGCAGGAGGAACCTACCAGTCACTCCTTGGAAACCCTATGGGGCAGTTCTACTTTGTCCTTTAGGGTCACTATGAATTAGAATTGGTTTGATGGCAATGGGTTTGATTTTGGTTTTTGTTAGTGATTTATTCTTAAAAAGGGGCTCCTAAGTCCAAGTACACCAAAATGCCTTTCAAGTCCCTAATTGAGTTTGACCTTTTGGCAACTGAGTAAAATAGTTAAATATCCTTCTAGTTCAAGATAATGTTAGACTGGTATTAATACTCCTGTTTTAATTGGAACTTACTTATTTAATGTGGTAGCAGTATAGATATCCCTGATGTTTATTAATCTTAAAGGACAAAAAGCTCCATAAACTTAAAAATTGCACTTACAGATACTTACATACTATTATTGTTTCTTTAAATATAAATCTGTATTCCCCATTTCAATATTTGTGTCTCTACAAGATATGTGTTCTGATAGTGTGAAATAATGCTGGTTCTAGAAGTAACTTTTTAGCAGTGTAATATGGATTCTCTTGTTTCTTCCTAAGCCCTCAGTGTCAGACAGGAATCACAATCATTGCATTATCAAACCTACAACTATAGCACTATAGATAGCTGGCATGCCTAAGAACTGTCTGAATTCCTTGGTTCAGTCACTTGGTCTGTGCTGCAACTCAGCCTGTGGTTATGGAGTTGCCAGGTGAGTGCTTTATGCTGTGATAGGCACAAAGGAGACACTTAGTATAGGAGAGTGTGATATGGTGGGCACTGGGCATAAGGCAGAAGCCAATAGTATCATGGCAGTTTAGATACAAGGAGGATGCTTGCTATTGAAGATCCTTTGTGACTCAGAATGTGCTTGTCTGTTCCTTTCTTAGTTTTTGTCCTTTCCCTGGTTCTTTTGCTCTTAAACATAGAAAAATGTCTACTCTTTCAATTCTGATTTTTCATCCATAGGCCTGAAACATAGTAAGCATCAACAAAAGTATTTGTTGTGTAAATGAAGACATGAATGTGTAATTAGTGTTTAGAAATTACTGTAATTGTAGACATTCATGGCTAATGGAATCCAATGGGAATATTCCCAATTGCCACATAAAATGGCAGCCTTACCTAGAGACTTTTTGGAAAATATAGCAATATCAGAGAGAAGGAAATACAAGTCTTTAATATTTTACTTCTGTTATTTTGATACTAAAATAGCCAATAAATAGATTTGGCTTTGTTTGCAATAAGTCTGAGTCACTTTAGTCGTGGTCAAAATGCTCCAGTGTGCTAATTTAGATAGTCTTCTCTCAGGAAGAAGCAACACTTAGATGGAAATAAGAATCAATGAAGAATACACCTGAAAAGGAAAGATACTTTTTTAAAAGTCACTCTTAGGAGGAATTATAAATCATTTGATAGAGAAATCCTAACAAGGGCAGAGAACCAAGGATCTGTGTAGGGCAATGCAATGGTAGAGAGGCTTATGTCCTCTGGAAAACCACCAATCATGTTTTTTCAGTGTCTTCTACACTATAAATTTACTGAGAACATACCAGATATGGCAACATAGATAAAGGTTTATTTTTTAAGTGAATTGAACTAAATTGAGTTAAATATGATAATTTCACAAACTTATTACATAGTGGAATTCTAAAAGTCCCAGAGATAATCCACTGTACAAGGAGCTATGCTTTTTACCATACCAGCCTTAGGTACTTTACGCATTCTGTTTATCAGTCCTTGTTAAATTCATAACGTTGAGCCTTTGGGTAGGTGAAGGTCACTGCACCCATCTGTCACATGTTTTCAGAGCATAAAACATATAACATATTTTGCAGTTCTTATGAAAATTTTGTTTGTGTGTGGTATTAGTCAGGGAGGAGAGAATAAAAGCTATGTAATCTATTTATTACCCTATATGAAGTATATGCTTAGATCAAGCTAGACCACAAGAAAGCTGTAAACATTGAAACCAATGTTTTAGTCCTTCACGTGACTACTTTTACTAGATTTCATTTGTGTTTACATTTAACATACTGAGCAATAGGGAGCCATTTTAGATTCTGGAGCAAGATGGGACACAATGAAAACAGTATATTGTGAAGACAGATAATTTCTTCTTTACCTTCATCTAATGAATAGCTTTTGAAAGTAAAAATTTTAAGTCTAGAATATAATGGTTAAAAAAAATTGCATAGACTATCACTTCCAGTCAAGATTGAGTCATAGAGATAAAATTTTCCCTCCTGCCTGAAACAAAAAAATTGGAAAATATATTTGAAACAATAGTTGTAAGACATCAGCTAAGGAAGGACACTGACTCCTGACAGATGGGAAACAAATTAGATGAACCCTATAATTGTCCCAGTTTACTACCTTGAAGAAGTTTCCAGGTGGCAGTGCATGGAAGGGGCACCTAGGCAGAGTCTGCAGACTCCTGAGATGAAGGGATGGTGTTGGGAGTCCAGGGAGACCACTAAGACTGTAGGACAGAGTACAGGAGGGAGCTACACATAGGGAAAATTCCAGAGACCAGCAAAGGGTCCCCCTTAAGTAGTCAGTAGCATGCATGTTAGGAAAATACTCTGGTCTTGAGAAATAACCATCTAAAAGGATTAGAGGAAATGATGCCTGGTATTCACACAGTGTTCAACAGAAGATTTCAAAGGCTGGCTTGAGAAGACAAAGTAAAATATTATAATGACATGTGCAAAGAGCTGGAGATGGAAAACCAAAAGGGAAGAACACGCTCAGCGTTTCTCAAGCTGAAGGAACTGAAGAAAAAATTCATGCCTCAAGTTGCAATAGTGAAGAATTCTGTGGGGAAAATATGAAATGACGCAAGAAGCATCAAAAGAAGATGGAAGGGATACACAGAGCTATTATACCAAAAAGAATTAGTCGATGTTCAATCATTTCAAGAGGTAACATATGATCAGGAACCGATGGTACTAAAGGAAGAAGTCCAAGCTACTCTGAAGGCATTGGTGAAAAACAAGGGTCCAGGAATTGACGGAATATCAACTGAGATGTTTCAACAAACAGATGCAGCACCAGAGGTGCTCACTTTTCTATGCCAAGAAATATGGAAGACAGCTTCCTGGCCAACTGACTGAAGAGATCCATATTTATGCCTATTCCCAAGAAAGGTGATCCAACTGAATGTGGAAATTATAGAACAATATCATTAATATCACATGCAAGCAAAATTTTGCTGAAGATCATTTAAAAATGGCTGCAGCAGTGTATTGACAGGGAACTGCCAGAAATTCAGGCTGGTTTCAGAAGAGGATGTGGAACCAGGGATATCATTGCTGATGTCAGATGGATCCTGGCTGAAAGCAGAGAATACCAGAAGGATATTTACCTGTGTTTTATTGACTATGCAAAGACATTCAGCTGTGTGGATCATAACAAATTATGGATAACATTGTGAAGAATGGGAATTCCAGAACACTTAATTGTGCTCATGAGGAGCCTTTACATAGATCAAGAGGCAGTTGTTCAGACAAAACAAGGGGATACTGATTGGTTTAAGGTCAGGAAAGGTGTGCGTCAGAGTTGTATTCTTTCACCATACCTATTCAATCTGCATGCTGAGCAAATAATCTGAGAAACTGGACTGTATAAAGAAGAACGGAGCATCAGTATTGGAGGAAGACTCATTAACAACCTGTGTTATGCAGATGACACAACCTTGCTTGCTGAAAGTGAAGAGGATTTGAAGCACTTACTAATGAAAATCAGAGACCACAGCCTTCAGTATGGATTACACCTCAACATAAAGAAAATAAAAATCCTCACAACTGGACCAATGAGCAACATCATGATAAACGGAGAAAAGACTGAAGTTGTCAAGGATTTCATTTTACTTGGATCCACAATCAACAGCCATGGAAGCAGCAGTCAAGAAATCAAAAGACACATTGCTTTGGGTAAATCTGCTGCAAAGGACCTCTTCAAAGCGTTGAGGAGCAAAGATGTCACCTTGAAGACTAAGGCGCGCCTGACCGAAGCCATGGTATTTTCAATCGCATCATATGCATGTGAAAGCTGGACAATGAACAAGGAAGACCGAAGAAGAATTGATGCCTGTGAATTGTGGTGTTGGTGCAGAATATTGAATATACCGTGGACTGCCAAAAGAATGCACAAATCTGTCTTAGAAGAAGCACAACCAGAATGCTCCTTAGAAGCAAGGATGGCGAGACTGCATCTTACATACTTTGGACATGTTGTGAGGAGGGATCAGTCACCAGAGAAGAACACCACACTTGGCAGAGTACAGGGTCAGTGGAAAAGAGGAAGACCCTCAATGAGGTGGATTGACACAGTGGCTGCAACAATGAGCTCAAGCATAACAACAATCGTAAGGATGGTGCAGGACCGGGCAGTGTTTCGTTCTGTTGTGCATAGGGTCATTATGAGTCGGAACCAACTCAACGGCATCTAACAACAGCAACAATAACAATTCATACAGTACCTGCAACAGTGCCTGCTCTCAGCAACCAGAACAGAAAAACTTATAATTGGGTAGAGTACTCAGCAGGCTCTTGCCTTATTAGTGGGGAACTATCACTCTGAATAAACACTCTCTGGTCCTGACTAATGGATCTTAAGTGTAAGACCAGAATAGCTTAAACTCTTTTTAATAACTGCATCCCAAGGCAAGGCTCAATAACATTTATAAAATACAAACTGTCTACCACCCAAGGTAAAATTCACAGTGTCTAGCATTCAATTAAAGATTAACTATCATACAAAGAAGCAGGAAAATACAATTAATAATGAGAAGAAAAATCAATCATTCAAAACAGACCCAGGACTGACACAGCTGTTAAAATCAGCAAAGATATCATAAGTTATTATAATTTTATTCCAATCGGAATGTTAGGTAAAGACATGGAAGTTATCACATAAGTTCCAAATTGAAGTTCTAAAGATTAAAACAACAGTTTATCGTGTGAAAAATAGCCCTGGAAGGGATGAATGGAAGATTAGACATTATAGAAGAAAAGATTAATGAAGTTGAAAACATAGAAGTAAAAATTATTCAAAATAAAACAGAAAAAATAATGGTAAAAATCAAGTCCATCAGTGAGCTGTAGGACTACTTTATGTGTACTTGGAATCCCTGAAAGGGTGGAGGGGAATATTTGTAGAAATAATGGTTAGGTTTTTCTAAATTTGATGAGAACTATAACCCCACACATCCAAGAAACATGAAGGAAACTACAGCAACGTAAACCAGTTGCCACTGAGCTGATTCTGACTCAGGGTGAACCAGTGTGTGTTAGAGTAGAACTCTCCTCCATAGGGTTTTCAGTGGCTGATTTTTCAGAAGGCCTTTCTTCTGAGGCACCTCAGAGGGACTCAAACCATCAACCTTTCAGCAAGTAGCTGAGTACATCAAACATCTGAACCACCCTGCAACTCGAAGGCATGTCACAATCAAAGGAATCAAAACAGTGATAATAAGAAAATCTTAAAACCAGCCTGGAAAAAAAAAAAAAAAAAGGATGTATTACACACAGAAAATCAAAGGCAAGGAAAAATGGAAGGACACTATATAAAGTTCCTATAATATATGCAAAGTGGTACAATAGCACTTGAAATAAACTGTGATAAGTTAAAAGAATAAACTATTGATACGGGCAACAATGTGGCTGACTCTCAAAATAATAATGCCAAGTGAAAGGGAACAGACAAAGAAGGGTGCATAATATAAATGATCCCATTTATCTGAATCTCTAGAAAATGCAAACCAACCTGTAGTGACAGCAGCTATGTGGCTGCCTGGAAATGGGAGTGGAGGGTGGTGCTGAAAGGGATGGGAAAGAAACATGGTTGGGGATCTGACGAAGCTTTTGAGAGCGATGGATATGTTCATTATTTTGATTTCAATGATGTTTTCAAAGTTTATACGTATGTCAAAATTTATCAAGCTGTGCATGTTTAATATGTGTAGTTTATTATATAAAATTGTAACAATAAAACTTTTTTAAAATTCAGTATTAAAAAGGGCCGAATATTTTGGAAATCACATTTGCTGATCTACTAAAGATAATTCGGCAAGCATAAGGTGTTCTTTAGCTAACAGTATAACTGAAAGTTAATGCAAATCAGAAATGCAGCTAAACTGGGCCTTACATGCCTATCAATATGTGCTTTTTTCTATAATAAGAGAGAATCAGGCTCTAAAGGAAGTTACAGTAAAATGAAAAATAATATAGAGAAAAATATTTCCCACCCAAATTTTAAGTTAGAACTACTTTTCAGGTACTGTTCTTTTTGATGTCTGAGATAAAGAATTTGTCTTTTAATGAATATACTACAGTTTATCATAAAGATGAAATTTCTTTCCTTCTAGTGATATTTTTCTCAAGAATACAATTTCAACTTTCATGTATATTTATTCTACAGTATTAAAACTAGATATTAAAAATTTACTTTAGTCATTAAAGACCAGTGATATAACCAAAATCCATTATCATCAAGTTGATTGAGACTCATAGCAACCCTATAATTCTCATATAATATTGCTGGTTATGTAAACTGATTACAGACTTTCTTCAGAGGAACTTGGCAAAAGTATTTACTATATTTAATTGATTTAACAAATATGTTTACAAAATTTTATCATGGATAAATCATTATCAAAATGTGCAAAGATTTAGCTATCAGATTTCTTATTGAATGGTTGTTTACAACAGTGAGAAAAATTGGATACAACCTTAATATCCCACGATAAGGTATTGTTGAAATAAGTGAAATAAATATGAAGCCACTGCAAATGATGTTAAGAAACATTTAATGGCAAGAAACATATTGATAAAAAAGTTAAAAAGCCTAAGTGCAATTTTTGAAACATGTGCTGTATCCTGAAGTTTTATATTTTAAAAGCTTGTATATATCAATAGATATACAAATATGTATACATGCAATACTTCAGCTATATTTCAGCTGTGTATTATTGTAAAACAAACCACCTCAAAACATTGTGGCTTAAAACAATGTCCCTGAGTGATACACACAGGTTGCACTCGGCTGCTAAGCCAAAGTTAGCGGTTTGAACCTACCCAGCTGTGCCTCAAAAGAAAGGCCTGGAAATCTGCTTCTGTAAAGATTGCAGCCCAGAAAGCCTTATGGGGCAGTTCTACTCTGAAACACATGGGGTCACCATGAGTTGGTATTGACTTGGCAGCAATATGTATGCAACAGATATATATGAAGAGAGTATGGGTACAGAGGAGAGGCCTCAGAGCTGAGCCCTGAGGCATTCCAATGCTCAGTAAGGAGTTGGGACACTGAGAAGAACCAACCAGTGAGTAAGAGTTTAACCAAGAAAATGTAGAATCCTAAAAGCTAAGCCCAGAATGTGTTTCAAGCTATGGAAGGATAGATCAGCTATAAAGGATCATGAGAGGGCAAAAAGGAGGAAACCGAATATCGACTATCAGATTTGCTTAGCTTGTCAAAAGCGGTTTCATTGAGTAGGTTCACGAGAAAATGAGAAATTAGGAACTGGAAGTAGTTAAAATAGTCAATTATTAAGTTTTGTTAAAAAGCGGGTTTGCTTTATAGGGTCGATGCAAAGAATCAGCCAATTCTCTGAAGCCACGAAAGTGCAAAAATGTTTTATCTCAGGTATTTCAGTTTTTACAAAGAACACATTTCCAATTTAACTTGATTTATTGATTTATTTGTTATCTGAGGGTAGACACTTGACTGCTTGGTATTCCACATCTAGAAAGGGGGACAGGTTTGTGTTTGGGCCGTTGACTTTTGCATATCTAGACTTTTAATTAACCCATTTTTAAGCACTCAGTCTCTATTCTGACTCCATCTTACCTGGTGTTTCCTAGCTCCTGCTGACCTATAATTCTGCAGAGGAAAAGAGGCTCCCTTTTTGCCTCTGCTTTCTCTTCACACTCTATAGGATACATGTTCTTTTGTTTCCTTTTTTTTCTACCTGTTCTACATTTTCCAGAAACGTATACAATTTCTTGATCTCTGAGGCCCCTCACCTGTTCATCCATTTTAAGAGTTTATACCATTTTTGTTTCCTTTTTTCATTTCAAAGGAGTCTCAAGGAAGAGGGGAGACAAATGCATTTATTCCAACTTCCGCTTGTAACCAGAAGATCTGTGCAGTGTGTGTATATTTTGGGGAGGCGAAAAGGGAGTGTTACATTAGCATCTTTTCTCCTCCATAGAAAGATATAATGACGCTTGCTTTGGGAAAACAGAAGCAATTTTAAGAACACAGAATTCTTTATTCTTTGAATAAAGTATGTTGTCTTTCAAAAAACATTGGGCTTATATAGTACACATGCAAAACAAAACATAAAAAAGTTGAAATATAGTTTTATAACTGTGCATATTGCAGTTTTTCCTGGAAAATGTTCAAATCAGCTGTGATATAAACAATGTATCCTTAGATGAGAGACAAGTATATATTATAGGCCCAGAGAATTATTTTAGAAACAATCAAAACAGTACAGGAAATGTCAAGGAATGTTAGGGATGTTCTGAAAGGAACATAAGATTTCATTTCATGGGGAAATCAAGAAGGCAAAGCACAGGGAATTGATGTTATGCCAGAAAGTTCTCTACCTATTTATAAGACTCTTGGAAAAAGAATGGATTAAAAAAAAAAAAAAAATCAAAAGACTAACCTATCATGTCAAGTGAGAAATTCAGAATATATGTCTGTATGTTGTAATGAATGTCACAGCTTGACACTGTAAAATCATATATACAGATATAGTGATAAACAGATAGATATGGTATATATATGGTATATATATGGTATGGTACATGTTGTTAAGTGCTTGTCGAGTCCATTTCAACTCAGTAGCCCAGTGTCACTGCCCACAGGGTTTTCTAGGCTGTAATCTTTATGGGAACAGATTTGAGGTCTTTTCTCCCGCAGAACTGCTGGGTGGGTTCAAACTGCCAATCTTTTGGTTAGCAGCTGATCACCTAACCATTGTGCCACCAAACATATACTACTTAATCCTGATCTGAGAAACTGTTTCCATAAATCCTAAGAACCTTGATGTGAGTTTAAAAATTGTCTTTGTGTCACATGTGAAATTTGTGTTAAAAAATAACAGCATTCAATACTAACTTTTGTTACATTGGGAACAATGATTGATATACTTGGTTAAGAAAGGAAAAGTCACGTAACTTTTTTATGGGAAATCAAAATAATTAAAAGTAATTTCTGTTACTACAACATTAGCTTCAGCAAGCATAAATGTATTATGGAATTTATTTTTTACTTAGAGTTTGCCTTGAGAAGTGATATCTCGTAAATGAAACTAAATATGGCTGAGTTCCAGAATTCTTAGCTACTGCATGGTGACCTCTCCATTATGCCTTAAGTAGAACTTTAAAGAGAAGTGTAGATGTGAGGAAACCATGAAGAAAAAAGTTATATTTGAAGACGGAAGAAACAGTGCATTCTTTTTTTCATGTTTCTTGGTCACATCAGTGAAGACAAAATTATAAATTAATGATTCTTTACAACTTTACCTTTCTTGATTGACAGGCAAATATTAGCATTGGAAAGCACTGATAACAGTGATTTAATTCAAAAGAGATTATACTAAACTTTATGAATTCTAAATCACGAAAACTCTGATTTCAGAAAGCACAAGAACAACCAAAAGAGACAAGTTTATAAGCAGAGAAAAATAACATTATCTTTGACACTGAAGAGTCAAAGTTTATGACAGTCCTGACAGAGTACCTTCAGCTTTTTATAGAAGAAGAAAATAAGGAATGTAAATAAAATCATAACACGGTTAAAGGACTTTCAAAAATCTCTCAATTCTCTGCACTGCTTTAGAAGCACTTGTGGCTAACCATTTTTCTCTTTTTGAAGTGGTGAACTCCTGAGAATTTGATGTAGGGAAAACTTTGGATTATAGAAAATGAGAGTTATAGGAAACTGGGAGGTTACCTTTGCCTGAAGTCTTTCAGAGGCACAAAGTCACAACTTCTCAAACATCTCATTGCCATTTTTGACATCCAAAAGTCCTCTATGATGTTAGAAATATCTTTGATAAGGGTAAAACTAATATTCTTGAAAACATTTTCAACCTTGGTCAGGCACTTGTAATGAAAATAGGTAAAGAGGATGTCTTAGTTATCTAGTGCTGCTATAACAGAAATGTCACAAGTGGATGGTTTTAACAAACAGAAATTTATTCTCTCACAGTCTAAGAGGCTCTTACAAGTCTGAATTCAGGCAGGCAACTCCAGGGGAAGGTTTTCTCCCTCTGTTGGTTCTGGGGAATGTTTTCATCATCAGTCTTCCCCTGGTCTAGGATTGTCTCAGTGTAGGAGCCTCCAGTTCAAAGAACACGCTCTCCTCCAGGCTCTTCTTTCTTGGTGGTGTGCAGTCCCTCTCCTCTCTGCTTGATACTCTCTTTTATATCTCAAAAGAGATTGGCTTAAAATACAACCTAATCCTGTAGATTGAATTCTGCTTCATTAACATAACTACCTCTAATCTTGCCTCCTTAACATCATAGAGGTAGGATTTATAAGACATAGGATATCACAAAACGGTTGATAACTACACAATAGTGAGAATCATGTCTTAGCCAAGTTGACACACATTTTGAAGGGACACAATTCAATCCAAAATACAGGGCAAAAAGGAGAGCCAAAAATCTTGTGGAAAGTAGGTGGGAGGAAGCCTGTGTAGACTGGATATGCAGAGATTAGAGGGGGGGGGTGTGAACAGGAAGTGGCAAGGAACTGGACGAGTGGGGGATTTTACGAAATGTTGATACAGAATATGAATTCAATCGCTCTTATTTTTAAATGAAACAGAAAGAAGTATTAGAAAATAATTTTTACTACCTTTTGGTTGCAACTCACTGTATTCTGAGCCCTGTTCATCCTTACTTCTTATGTATTTTTATAGATGGACAAGGATACTTAAATTAATCTCTATCCCTTTAGCAGATAGTGCCTGGGTTGACCAAATGGTTAGCACACTAGGTTGCAAACTGAACGTTAGAGGCTCGAGTCTACTCAGAGCTACCTTGGAAGAATGGTCTGCCAATCTGTTTCTGAAAAATCAGACACTGAAAATCCTACAGAGCACAGTTCTACTCCGACACACTTGGGGTCACCATGAGTCAATGTTGACTCCACAGCAGTTTTTTTTTTCTTTTTAATGATGCCACTCAGTAACAATTTCAATGATTGCAATGACATAAATCTCACTTACTGACTCGTTTTTTTTTTAAATGCATCATGGTATGGTCACACTATACTATGCTCACTTATTTGCCATATTCCTTTAAGAAAGTGGCTTAATTATTTTGCTGCAATTTCTTTGTGAAGTAAAATGAAGGCCTGGAACTTACTGATAAAACTCAAACCTAAGAAAATACAAAGATGTCACACATGCCTCTAAAAATCAAATGTCAAAACAAGATAAAACATGCAGGGATTTTATTAGGAGAAATATTTGTGTAACAGAAAACAAGGAGGGAGTTGAGCAGAGCTGTGTGTGCCATATAATCACAGTTAATCTGATCCCAAGTGAAGGGAAGTGGGAGGGGATGTTGTGGGAAGTTACCTAGATGGTGCTGCAGTCTAAAAAAGGTTTGAAAAGACCTTGAGAGAGTTCTCAAGCCAAAGTTGCCCGTTTGAGGAGTCCAGGGTCACCCAGGAATTGAGTAGCCTTAAGATCCCTGCCACTCACAGTCATTAGCTAGGAGCAGCCTGTGAAAAGTCTAACTTCAGCAAAAATGAAGTTATGGACTTCAGAGAACAACTGTGGCTCATAGTCAATTATACTACCTGTAATGGGCATCTGAAAAACACATTCTCTTGGCCACATTGTGCCCTTTGCACTGTTCATATCTACTTCTTAAAATAGATCCAAGGGGTAGCTTCTCTATGATTCCCATGGGCTTTTCTTCCAGAGGAAAAACTCAGAAGAGAGAGATTAGTGGGATGAACTACAGCTTCTGCTGCTACAGTTGATCTCTGGGCTGTAAGTGATACTTCCATTCTCCCTTCTTCAGTATCCATTCTAAATCCCCTTTACTCTCAATGATCACCTCAAGAGGTTTTGGTGACTTACAAGTTGGTATGACTCAAACTTTCATTCTTGAAGAGTCTGAACCCTTGATAACCATAACCTTCACAGTGTGGAGTTGTTTCACACAACTCCTCATATCAACAGTGGTGTAATCAATATTTATCTTGTGTCCACTCCCATACATCCATCAACATGCCTTTACCCCATACATCTTGGTCTCTGATCTTCCTGTTCTTTTCCTTCCAGGCTCCTGAACACGGAGCGAGGCCATTGGTCATTGCTCAGAAATGTATATGTATTCTGTATACTCTGTATTCTTAGCTCAGGCTAATTATCCCTCCATACAAAATGGATCACCAAGTGAACTGCTTGTGACTCTGCCGTTGGGAAGATTTTGCCACTGCACTCTTTTCTAAGGCTAAACATGCATGTGGCTGTAATGTGTAGCCACTGTTCATATTGGATTTGTATTCATATACTGAGGCAACCCATCAAAAAATCAAGCTCAAGCTTTTCTCTGCTTTTTCAGTTGGTCATGCAAGAACCCTATCTATGCAACCATAGGTGCAACCAGGAGAGAGATATTGATGTAACCGTTGTGAGTGACATGCGATACCTGGGATACCTTCTCATGTGCAATGGATTGCAGATAGGCCTGTCTGACTTTATGACTTGCTTGGTGCAACAAAATCTAGCTAATTTTTAAAGCAGCAGTCAAGAAATCAAAGGGCACATTGCATTGGACAAATCTGCTGCAAGAGAGCTATTTAAATTATTCAAAAGAGAAGATGTCACCTTGAAGACTAAGGTGTATCTGACTCAGTGCATGGTGTTTTCAATCACCTCCTAAGCATGTGAAAGCTGGTCAATGAATAGGGAAGACTGAAGAAGAGTTGGCATGTTGAATTATGATGTCAGCCAAGAATATTGAATATACCATGGGCTGCCAAAAGAACGAACAAATGTCTTGGAAGAACTACAGCCAGAATGATCCTTAGAAGCAAGAATGGTGAGACTACTTGTCTCACATACTTTGGCCGTGTTATCAGGAGGGATCAGTTCCTGGAGAAGGACATCATGCTTGGTAAAGTAGAGGGTCTGTGAAGAAGAAGATCCTCAATGAAATGGATTAACACAGTGGCTGCAATAATGGGCTTAAGCAAGACACTGATTATGAGGATGGTGCAGGAATGGTGTTGTACGTGGGGTTGCTATGAGTTGGAACTGACTCAATGGCACCTAACAACAAGCATTTCCACTTCCCTCAGCCTCTCTATTCCTTCCTACACTATCTGATAGGGCAGTATTTGCACCTTTACTTCACTGAGGTTGGTCATTAGTTTTTTTATAGACCTCTAAACGTCACCCCAGCAGCAAGTTTTCCCTATTCCCTGGAGTCCTTGTTAGGGTGTTAAGTTTCATGTCTTTAGAAAAGGTAGCTAAGGCAATGATTTCTTGCTTGCACAGCTTTGAATTCTTGTCACCTCGATCAAGCACTCTCAAAACCCCACCCAAGAAATCCTTTCTTGGCTTCTGCCAGCACATGCCATCTAGTTCTTGTAATAATTTGTTTCTCTTTCCCTCTCCCTCTCTTATTAAACACAGCACATCCCCAGTTAGGTTATGCTGGGATTTAATCCTAGTTATTGGTCTGGCCTCCAAAAGAAAAGGTGGAGGAGCTTCTGAGGGGGGGGACCTATTGCCTTGTTAGGGAGAAGCTTCTGCAGCAACTTCTAGTCTTGCAGAAGTGCTAGCTCTCACTAGAGAAATGTGGAACTGCCTTTGCAAGCTGAGAGGGTCTAGGATCTGGTTGTAGAGTCAGCATCCCAATTGTCAGGATTTCAGATTTTCCTACCAAGGCCCTCACCTTTGTGTAACAAATCTGCCTTGACTGAGCATTCAAAGATCTCCAGAGCTCTGTGACTCTGACAATTAAGTCTTCAGCCTGTTACTTAAATGTGTTTGGCCTTCCTCTACAGGTGTAAGTACCTCTAGTTCACACATTCAGCCATCAGCTGCTTGCTAACAACCATCAACCTATCATCCTTCTGAAGGGAATACAACCCCACTATTTTTGTAGGCATTATCCCTCCCCCCTGTTGTTGTTGTTGTTGTTAGGTGCCATGGAGTCAGTTCCAACTCATAGCGACCCTATGTACAACAGAAAGAACATTTGCCGGTCCTGTGCCATCCTCACAATCATTGTTATGCTTGAGCCCGTTATTGCAACCACTGTGTCAATCCATCTCATTGAGGATCTTCCTCTTCTTCGGTGACCCTCTGCTTTACCAAGCATGATGTACTTCTCCAGGGACTGATCCCTCCTGATAACATGTCCAAAGTAGTGAGAAGTAGTATCACCATCCTTGCTTCTAAGGAACATTCTGGTTGTACTTCTTCCAAGACAGATTTGTTCATTCTTTTGGTAGTCCATGGTATGTTCAATTTTCTTCACCAACACCACAATTCAAAGGTGCCAATTTTTCTTCAGTCTTCCTTATTCACCATCAAGCCTTCGCGTGCATATGACGTGATTGAAAATGCCATGGCTTGGGTCAGGCACACCTTAGTCTTCAAGGTGACATCTTTGCTTTTCAGCACTTTAAAAGAGGTCTTGCAGCAGATTTGCCCAATGCAACGTATCTTTTGATTTCTTGACTGCTGCTTTTGTGGGCATTGATTGTGGATCCACGTAAGATGAAATCCTTGACAACTTCAATATTTTCTCTGTTTATCATGATGTTGTTTATTGGTCCAGTTGTGAGGATTTTTGTTTTCTTTATGTTGAGGCATATCCTATAACGAAGGCTGTGGTCTTTGATCTTCAGCAATAAGTGCTTCACGTCCTCTTCACTTTCAGCAAGCAAGGTTATGTCATCTGTATAATGCAGGTTGTTAATGAGTCTTCAATCCTGATGCCCGGTTCTTCTTTATAGGTCAACCTGTGCACAGCTCCAGAGGCAGTCATTCAAACAGAACAAGGGGATACTACGTGGTTTAAAGTCAGGAAAGGTGTGCATTAGGATTGTATCCTTCCACCATACCTATTCAATCTGTATGCCTAACAAATAACCTGAGATGCTGGACTATGTGAAAAAGAACTCCACCTTGTATTTTTTTCATATGTCTGCATCATTATACCTGGTGTAGCATTTTGCTCCACTGGGACATTTTTCCAGGCCACCATTGGTCAAGTCTTTAACAAATGAAGCACCATATTGTGTCAGGGAGTATTCATGCCCCATATACTAAATAGGATGCTGTCTTCTTCACCTGCCAGTTGGTATAAGGGCCAGTTTGAAATCTTCATCTTACCACCTTTTTGATCAGACCACTGTCAGTACCAATTGTCTGGTTCCTCCAAGGAGCAGATGCCAAAATGGGATTAAACGTGCAAGTATTTTATTAGAAAAAAACACCTGTGTGAGATAAAATGGAGAAGGAGCCAGATAAGGCTGGTAGAGCCTTGAGACTGCAATGTGAGCGAAGGAGAGAGGGAGCAGTATGTCCTAGACAGTGATGCTGTGTAAGAAAATTTCAGCAAGGCCTTTGGGGAGCCTTCACGTCAAAGTCAGACATCAGAGGATTTCCATGTCTGCACACTGGGCTCCATCATTGGCTGGGAGCAGCTCATGGAAAGAGTGGCCTTGATGCAAATGCCATCGTGGATTTCATAGTTCAGTATCTGGAGTCTTGGTTCATTGTCCTCCCCATAGTAGGAGGCATGTAACATACATTCTTATGGCTTTCACACAAAAAGTTCTTTCCAATTTCTTTTTTGTTGGTTATAATTTATGAGCTTAGTAATTGTCTTCTGATTATTTTTCCTAATATGAATAAGTGGCAATAACAACTTCCAGTCAGAAGGGTCCAGGTTAAACTACTACACTACAGCATAACTTTAGGAACAAGTTAGATCACATCTCTCATTTACAGTTTTCCTATTTAAGGGAATAGCCAAGTTGCAAGATAGTGTTGAGAATGAAATGAAAACAGGTTTGTAAGTAAACATCATATGATATACTCATTTATTTTATGTTTCTCTTCCCCACTCCTACCCCTCCCCACCATCTCCAAGCTTTCCACTTAATCCATGAGTCCAAGAGATATTTCTCAGTTGTTCAGTGCTATGTTGCCAGCACCCAGAATGATACGTGCCCCATAGTAAGCACTTAATATTTGTTAAGTGGATGAATTACTTTGTTTGGCTCAGTATTTGCAATATATGTTTAAAAAAGAAAAGTTTCTGGCAAGTCAGTTCCGACTCACGGCAACCTCATGTATGTCAGAGTAGAACTGTGCTCCATAGGGATTTCAATGGTTAATTTTTTGGAAGAGATCACTAGCCCTTTCTTCCGAGGTGCCTCTTGGTGGACTTAAACTTCCAACCTTTTAGTTAGCTGCTGAGCGTATTAACTGTTTACACCACCCAGGGACTCCCATTTGGAATATTGTAGGTCTTTAATACGAGAAATTTCTCATTTTTTTCCCTTAGGCTGGGTAAGTACTTTTTTATGTATATTATATACAAGTCAAGAATAAATTCCCTGATAGAAGAAAATTCAAGATAATGATGAAAGACGTCTTCATGGTGTTGAAAGATTTCTGAGACAATTTGACAGGGATATGAAAGTTCATGTATGTAAATAAATCACAAATAATTACTACTTTTTTAAATTTTAGAATTCAGCATTTTATAATTTTAGATTATAACTGAACCTAGGGCTTATTTTAAATATAGAATGTTTATTTTTATTTTGAATACATATTTTTTTAATTTATTCTACCATCCAACAAATATTTACTATATTCCAGGCACTGTGATAGATTTACAAATTTGCACACGTTCGGATGTAAAGTTGACTCACTAACTATTTCTGGCCAGCTTTCTGAAGCAGTAAACTAGAAAAAAGCAAATCGTTATTAGAATTCCGTCCTTGACAAAGAACTCTCTTTTGATACATGTGTATGTTATTGTGCCTGGCCGGCCAGCATGCTCCAGGCCCTGGCTTTTCAAAGGACTGTAAACTTTCTTTCAGTCATCTATCAGGACACAAGAGTGTATCTGAGCAATAGCAAACAAGTTCCTCTCAAGTGTGTGCTCTAATATAGAGTTTGAGCAGAAAGTAAATCAAGCTAGCATTGTAGACTGAAACCCACTGAGCAGGGACCATGTCTAATTCTGTGTTCAGTACTTGATTTTTAAATGAAAGAAAAATGAAACAATTTCATTTCTGACTATTGGAGTTTCTCATTTGAAGAGAAATAAGGTTTCACCAGAGGTTTGTAGAAGTCTGTACAGTAGGAGTTTGGGACTTAATTTACAATGTATGAGTTTTTCTGTAATAACTAGCCTTTTCAGATTCTTCATTGGTTTAATGAGTGTAATATCATCACCAAAATATATAACAAATGCTACCAAAAGTTTTATTTCTTTTAAAAATGAATTATGAACAAATGTGCTTTTGAACTGATAACGGTATTTATTAATTTAAACCCTGATTTGGAGCTCACTTAAAATGAATAAAGTTTTTATAAAATCCCTTACCGAATTCCAGAATGTACATAACTGTAGTGAATCTACAGGATTTTCCCATTGTTTTTGTTCCCATTTCTTTTTCCTTTTGCTCAGGATAACACATTTTATTAAACTAGATTTTTAAAATTGGTGCTTAAAAATGCAACCTCTTCCGAATAGTATTCCATTGAATAAATATGCCATAATTTGTTTATCCTTTCACCTACTGATAGATATCCGGATTGTTCCAAGTTGTGAACTGTAATAAATGTTATGTTTCTAGTTCAACCACCATGATGATCTTGTATACCCGCCTTTTTGTGGACATACATGTTCATTTCTCTCGCACAGATATCTATGAGTAAAATTGCTGGGTTATATGGTAAGTGTATGTTTGACTTTATAAGAAACTACAAATTGCTATCTACAGTGTTTTAACCATCTTAGACTTTCATCAGCAATGTATGAGAATTTGCATTCCTCACATCCTCACCACTTGATATTGCCTTCTTTTGAGCCATTCCAAAATGACATCTCATACTGGTACATGCAACAACGTAGATAGGTGTCTTAGTCATCTAGTGCTGCCATAACAGAAGTACCACAAGTGGATGGCTTTAACAAAGAGAAATTTATTTTCTCACAGTCTAGTAGGTTACAAGTCCAAAATCAGGGTGTCGGCTCCAGGGGAAGGCTTTCTCTGTGTAGGCTCTGGAGGAAGATCCTTGTCCTCGGTCAAGGAGTTCTTAGGCACAGGAACCCCATGTCCAAAGGACATGCTCTACTCCTGGTCCTGCTTTCATGGTAGTATGAGGTCCCCCTGTCTCTCTGCTCCCTTCTCTCTCCTTTTATCTCTTAAAAGATAAAAGTTGGTGCAGGCCACACCCAGGGGAACTCCCTTTATACTGGATCAGGTAGGTGACCTGAGTAAGGTGGTATTGCAATCCCACCCTAACCCTCTTAACATAAAATTACAATCACAAAATGGAGGACAACCACACAATACTGGGAATCACGGCCTAACCAAGTTTATACACACATTTTTGGGGGGACATAATTCAATCCATGACAATAGGTCTCAAAAAACTGACTGAGATAAATCAGATACAAAGTTGTATATATACTATGATGCCATTTTTATGAAATTGTAGAAGGCAAATCTAATCTATAGTGACAGGAATCAGATCAAGAGTTGATGTCAGGGATAAGACTAAGGATTGCCTGCAAAGTGACACGACAAAAAGGAACTTTTTGGGATCATGGAAATCCTCTGTGTTTTTATTAGGATGATGGTTGCACTGATGTATGTATTTGTCAAAGCTCATCAAGCTGTACACAAAACAATGCATTTAATTACATGTAAATATACATCAAAAAATTGATATAATAAGAAAAATGTCAAACATGCTTTTGATCATTTAAACATATCTTCTTGTTGGTCTTAGATATATGAAATGTTTTAGGATGATAAAACAAGTTTACGGGCAATCCCAAAGTCAAGCATTTTATGAAATGTTTTAGGATGATAAAACAAGTTTACGGGCAATCCCAAAGTCAAGCATTTTTTCCCAAAGACGTGTGTCTGTAACAGCTGCTTGAATATCCTGCATTCTGTTAAAGTCAGTAAAGTCCTCGTACCTGGAGAGTCAAATTGTGATCAGATGGGCAGTTGGATCAGGTTCTGATGTTTCTAGTTTACCATAATATGAATGTTTGTTAATGATAATAAAATTAATGCATGTTGTTTAAGAAAAGCAATGCAGCAGAAAAGGGCATCCATTATTTCACCACCAAAAGGCAATTACTGTTCATATTTTGGAGTGCTCCCTCATTTTTATGCAATTTTTACATGTCTCAGCTAATATGTTAAGTGCTATTTTGTAAGTGCAGTTTTCACTCAATATTAAATCATTAGCATTTTCCATCATTAAACATTCCATAAACATCATTTTAATAAATGCATAACTCATCACATGCATGTATCATAATTAATGATTACTTTTTTAAAAGCGTTTAAATTTTTTTCATAACAGCAGACATATTGCCTGCCCCATTAAAAGTTCTCCAAAAATTTTGTTGAATGAGTGAATGAGTTATAAATAATCTTGTAAAGAACATCTTTTTGCTAGGATATTTGTATTTGGTGAGACATTTTAAGATAAATACCCCAAATTATAATGTCTATAGCAAACACATATAAACTGTTAATGGCTCTTGATTCATTTGTCAGAAGC
This sequence comes from Elephas maximus indicus, assembly GCF_024166365.1. NCBI lineage: Eukaryota > Metazoa > Chordata > Mammalia > Proboscidea > Elephantidae > Elephas > Elephas maximus. The sequence continues at coordinate 162,783,116 of NC_064819.1, forward strand.
TTCTAATCTTGGGAGAAAAGACAACAGTGAGACTACATTTGAGCTTTCAAAAATTAACTAAGGTACATTTTTAAATAATGTGTTTTAGAGAGTTAAGGTTCATTTTTAAGTACTTCTTTTAATAGCGTACTAGAAGAAGAGATCCATATACGTGCCTGTTCCAAAGAAATGTGATCCAATAGAATGGAGCAATGATTGAACAATATCATCAATACCACATGCAAGTGAAATTTTGCTGAAGATCATTCAAAATGGTTGCAGCAGTACATCCAACGGGAACTGCCAGAAATTCAAGCCAGATTCGGAAGAGGACTTGGAAAGAGGGATATCATGCTGATGTCAGATGGATCTTGGCTGAAAGCAGAGAGTACCAGATGTTTACCTCTGTTTTATTGACTATGCAAAGGCATTCAACTGTGTGGATTATAACAAATTATGGATAACCGTTTGAAGATTGGGAATTCCAGAACACTTAATTGTGCTCAGGAGGAACCTGTGTACAGATCGAGAGGGACTCGTTCCAACAGAATAGGCAGATACTGCACGGTTTAAACTCAGGAAAAGTGTACCTCAGTGTTGTTTCTTTCACCATATTCATTCAATCTGTATGCTGAGCAAATAATTGGGAATGCTGGACTATATGAAGAAGAACAGGGCATGAGGATTAGAGGAATACTCATTAACAACCTGCGTTATGCTAATCACCAAAGTAGGATGTAGAGCATTTTCTTTATAAACTATGTTATCCCAACTGAGCTAGATGTCCCCCAAGACCATAGTCCCCAGCTCTCAGCCCAGTAATTCTGTCCCTCAGGGAATTTGGATGTGTCTATGAAGCTTCCATTACCTTGCCTTGATCAAGTTGTGATTTCCCCAGTATTGTGTACTCTCTTAACCTTACCCTTCACCAAAGTTACCACTTATCTATTGTCTAGTTAGTGTTCTCCTTTTTTTTTTTTTTTTTTTTAACTTTTTGATGCCTCCTGTGTCATTCAATATTTTGCCCATAGAAGCCTTCAAAATTGCAACTGGAGGCTTGACTTTTTCCTTCAGGTCTTTCAGCTTGAGAGATGCGTTCTTCTCTTTTGTTTTCTAACTCCAGATGCTTTCACATTTCAGTATAATACTTTGTCTTCTGGAGCTGCCCTTTGAAATCTTCTGTTCAGCTCCTTTACTTCATCATTTTATCCATTCGCTTTAGTTACTCTACGTTCAAGAGCAAGTTTCAGAGTCTCTTGTGACATCCATTTTGGTCTTTCTTTCCTGTCTTTTTAATGACCCCACCCTTTTCCTTTACTTATTTTTAAAAATAAACATATGGTAGTCCTATCTCTAAGTGTGTCTTGGTTTTATACCTTCAATTATTCCTCCACATTTATTTAAGTACAATTTTTAAATTAAAATTTTTGCTTGTTTGTGGCTTCTCTGCTATTTTCTGCCAATACTACCTTCTAGCATCCAGTTTGGTCTTTTGTAAATTTGCTTCCCCCTGACACTTACTGCATAGCATATATTAAGAAATACGTAACTACTCTGTTGTGATGGCGGCAGTGGTTGCACTTTTTACTTGGTACTCCGCATTAATCTGCCCTGGCTTATTTTCCTAATGAAGCATTAAGCATGTGGCTACAGTCCCTTTTTTGTACTTGTTCCTTTTTGCATATATTTTTTAAAGTCAGTGGGGCAGGTTTTGGGCCTCAGTGAACACATTGTGGGTCTTGATAATCCAGCTGGTGGTAAAGAGGAGGGTGCTGGCTGATGATTTGGCTCCATAGCCAGAAGATTGCCTGCTGCTAGCCTCTATATTTCTCCAGTCTGCTCTTCTGACTCTGATTTCAGCCCTTAGTATGTGGGAAGGGGCACTTATCCTGGTCCAATGATATGGAACTGGGAAAAACAAAAATTTTTTTTTTTCTTGCCAGATTGCTGCTAGGATATTAACCCTTAGAAAGCTCTCAACTTCTTTATGGTCTTCCTATTTTTCCATCTCCAGTTCTCTTTCCTTATAATTTGGCTTAACATAAAAGTATGGTGATTTATTTTTAAACTACCGTTTTCCTGGGATAGAAACCTCTTTTTTATTAAGATTTTATTAAGAATTTTATTTCTCTTTAAATTATAGAATGAAATTCTGGCAGATACTTTGTATAAATCACTCCCAAGGCTTAAACCCATACTTCTATGTCCAAATTAACCAAACTGGTTTATTGTTTTGAAACTTTAGCCATCATAATAACTAAATCCATATGCCACATACACAGCCTAGGTGGCTTTTGAAAAGAGTCTGAAAAACTTCAATACAATTATTGGAGCAGCACAAGTGATTAAGCAGTAGCATCTCAATATTTCATATACATTTCAATTTAGGAAGTCACATTTATTCTTTCACTCCCTTTGAATAGATTTCAGTAGCTTTCCATTTTACTAAATTTTATATTTACACAGATTTATAAAAACTATGAGAAAAAAAGCTGGCTTACTCTCTCCTTCTGAGATATGTATTCATCCTGAGGTATAAAGGCCTGAATGTTTTTACAAGGAGGTTCAAAATATTTTGCAAGGTCACATTGCTAATAAAGTGACAATGAATAAAGTTCTAATATCTAGAAAGTAAATTTGAAGCTTTTTTATACTAATCAATACTGTTCTTCTATTTAAAAAATCCCTTTCTCCTCATTATAAAGGACATGAGAAATAATATATAGGTGGTTAGTCAAAAACGCACTGCAAAATTCCCTTGGCAACCACCCATTTCCTTGACTTCGTTACTATACTCTTTGTGAGGGTGTGTCAGTATTACTACTGAGTGGCAAGGGTTCTGGGAAAACAGGTGTCTCTCTGACTGTTTATTTGACAGTCGTGAGCGCCGAGGTCACTACCCAGCAGAAGAAAAATAGGCCCAACAACAGTGGCAAGCTGTACATTTGACATTCTTTGCCTTCAATTTTGCTTATGTCTCCTTTTTGAGTCACACCATGTGGTTTTCTTTTTCAGTAACGTGGGGAATGCATGTTGCTTCTGGACCATAGAAGGACTCAAGTCAAAAGATACCTGCAGAATTTTGAAAAGTTAGCTTTGGCCGGAGTATGGTTGATTTGATAATTTCTAACTCCTGTCGAGGGATATAGATAGATGATAGATAGATGATATACGCAAATATACATATAAATTTTTAAATACATATTTCTGTCTTCTTTCAAGTAATATATATGCATTTATATAAACAAATACATACCGTACAGATGAATTAGAGACAATAATTTTTTTGGTTTAATATGCTCTGAATTTAATTTTCCTACAAAGTGGAGAAAATATTTTATTTTTTCCTTTGACTTCTCTTTTAAGTTTCTCCTGATTTCTGTGTCTCTCCTTCTCTGTCTCTTTCGACTTTCACACACCAGCTCACTTACGTATCCACTCCCCCCCGCCCCCACACACAGAAAATTGCACTTCCCTCTTTGAATAAGGGGAAGGCTTTATACAGTATTTTGAGATTTTTATTTCAAGAGCATGTATTAAGGGATGAAAGTTGAGAACACTTTGAAAAATTTCTTGAAAAATAGCTGTAAGTTATCTTTTCTTCTGAGGCCTACCACACTAAATTAAATATTCTGGGTTTTTACTATATTTTTAAATTCCTTTCAAAGTAGCAGCCCTCTACAAAGATGCCATCAGGAAGCATTAAGTGAGATTAAATAATTCTGTAAAAAATCATAAAAGAGTAAATATTTCACTAGATACTCCTAATAATATTTTATAGCTTATGTGGTCTGCATCCTTTTAATACTCTAGAGTGTTTATGAAGACAACGGGGAATTAATTTACTCAGTCTTGAGTTTTAAACCACTAGAGCATAATCCACCGCCAGAGCAGCGCCAGTACAGACGAAAAGGATGTTAAAGAATGCATCAAGATGCAAATGGTAGTTAAAAGAAATACCACGATGTACTGTGATGGAATGGTGATGCTGTGAATCTTTATTGGCATATTCTAGCAATTAAAAGAACCTGTTTTTTGCAAATGGAATAACAACAACAAAAACCTGAACTCATTGCCGTTTTGCTGTTGAGTCGATTACGACACAGTGACTCTATTAAAAAAAAAAAAACTCATTGCCATCGAGTTGATTCTGACTCACAGAGACCTTGTAGATAGATTTAATCCCCGTCTGTCAGGTTCCGAATTGAGCAGCTAAAGAAAAAAACTAAAGGGAGCGATTATGCTCTCTGTTAATTTATGAGGAAATATTATACGGATCAATTTGTAAGCCTCCTTTTTTTTCTTATAAAATGAGAAATACTCATTGCTTTTCATAAAACAGGTTTTACTTTTACATTTGACATTTAGTTTGTACATGTTTCTTTTACTTCTCAGGCTCAACTTCCTACATAATTAAGAATCTGCAACTTGAGCAATGCCAAGAACCAAATCTGTACTGAAATCAACTATCTGCGTTTGGTAAGTGGGGCAGAAAACAGTTGATAAATTCACAGAAACTAAACTCCAATGCTCACGTTGTATCTCTGATTTTATTGAAGCGTCTTAAGGAAATTTCTGAACATCACAAGATTATTTTGCCCAAACTGCTACAGGTAGGGGACTTGTTTTTATGAGTATGTTTATTATATTCAAAACCAGGAAATCTTATATGCTGCCATTCTTTAACAAAAACTGGAGAAGACTAAAAATATTTGCCTTTGTATAGACTGTTGAATCTGGTGTTTTAACCTTCATCAAAGTTGAACTCAGTGTAAAATAGTTTCTAGTTGATCATATTGAAAATGAAAGCTCACCTCTTAATTGCTGTTTCTTTTGTCACTTTATTTTATGAAGAAGAAGAATTTAGAAGACCAAGAACTTCTTATCCCAACCATTCAGCTCATCTAACTTAAAACTTCTCAAACACTTAAGTATTCTCTCATTATAGACTTAACTCTGTGTTTTTCTGTTTTCCTTTTAGCAGCTTCTGGTAGTTATTTTATTTTTGCTAGAGTCTGAACAACATGTAAATAAAATTGGGCTGTACTATTAATTTCTTCGAATAATATAAACATAATATACAAATTTCATTAGTATGTTGTTGTCATCTCTTAAGTCAACTACAGAAATGATGGCAAAACAGTGAGTGGATAACAGTATGAAAAATAATAAAAGAGATTGTGGAGAAATTAATCCATCAAATCAGGGGACAGAAACAAAATATAAGGAAACAAAAGGAATACAGACAAGCAAAGAAACAATAAAATATAAAAGAATTAGGAGCCGTGGCAGCACAATGGTTGAGCACTCAACTGCTAACTAACTGCAGTTCAAACCCACCAGTGGCTTCTTAGGAGAAAAGACCTGGTGATCTGCTCCCATGAAGATTACAGCCTAGGAAATCCTATGGGACAGTTCTACTGTGTCCTGTAGGGTTTCTATGAATTGGAATCAACTTTACAGCACACGACAAGAACAGCATGAAAGAATTAATATTGAGTGCTAATCACTGAATAATATTTACTGAACAACTACTACGTTCTAGATGCTGATCTATGTCTATGGTGTGCCAACAACCACTTTGTCTCAACAAATAATAATAACAATAATTTTTGTAGTAAAATAATGACTGTTTATTATAGGGCATTTCTATCATAAAAATATTTAAAGAGAATTTTTGAAATCTTTAATAACACCCTTGAGTGTGAAGCCTTGCTAACATTTAGTATATCAATGTCTTTTCTGTACATATATACTTTTTTATTTTATTGCAAATCTTCTGGATATTGATCCATTTATACCGCTTGTTAAAAGTTAACATTATTTTATGGTTATTTTTCCACTATATTAAATATGTACAATATGACTTCTAAATGACTGTATGCTATTACAACAAGAGTATGTGCCAAATTTTATTTAATCCTTCCCTACTCTGGCATTACGGATGTTGACAATCTTGTTCCTTTAAGTGATATTACAATTAATCCTTTCATTTATGTATCTTTGGTTTTTTTCACCACTTACTTCCATAAGATAAATTCCTGAAAGTGTAACTATGAGTATAAAACTGATCTCCAGCAATGTTCTTTCAATTTAAATTTCTACCAATAGTTTAAGAGTGCGCCTAATCCTTGGTTCCTTCCCTACTCCACTAGGTATAATATTAAAAAGAAAAAAAATGGATCATTACTAGAGGAAGTTTTGTCAATATAATAGATGCAAAATAGCATTTTGTTTTAATTTGCTTTCCTTTAATTCTAAGTGTGGCTGAATATTTTTATATGTTTATTTTTTATCATATGTAATATCTCTACTGAGCTATTTTTTCTTATTGATTTTAGGAACTAATTATATATTAATATCATAACCCATTGCTGTCGAGTTGATTCTAACTCACAGCGATCCTACAGGACAGAGTAAACTACCCCCATAGGGTTTCCAAGGAGCAGCTGGTGGATTCAAACTGCTGACCTTTTAGTTAGTAGCTGAGCTCTTAACCACTATGCAGCCATACCTCCAATATTATCATAAGCATCCTTTTATATTTGTAATGTATTTCCCAAATGTTATTTGCCTTCCTTTTTTTTTTTTTTTTTTTTTTTAATATTGTCAAAGAGTAGAGTTAGAGTCTCTGTGAACTTAAACAAGGAGTTTTATTGAAGGAATATGCAACTCTAGTTGGGGATACACACGGCAAGTTAATTGCAAAGTGCTCCAAAGAGCAGATTCCAACAAGAGCTCAGAAAGACAAAAACTGCAAGTACTAGAAAATTAAGACACAACCATGGAAAAGTACAAGGTTGTAAAGACATTTTTCAAGAGAGGGAAGGGTATGTTTTCTGAGAATCAGCTTATCACTAAAGTCACAAGCTTCCTGGAACATCTGTGCAAGCAAAATGAGGACAAGAAAAAGCACATTTTTTTAGCGTAACCTAGCACAATGTCTTGTAAAAAATTCCATCCTGAATTTAAAAATCACACATTTGTATAGAAGTAAATCTTAAGACAAAGTGGAGACAGGCTTACACTTCAGACAGAAGCCTATACCACGCCAAGTACCTGCATTTTGGAATGCTCCTACATAGTATCTTTAACTCATTGGACATTTTTGTGTTTATTTTTTTATTGTTATAAAAATATAGATAACACAACACTTGACAATTCAGCATATTTCACACGTACAGTTCAGTGGGACCAATTATATCAATCATGTTGTTCAACCATCACCAGTATCTGTTGCCAAAAATTTCATCACCATAAGCAGAAACTCAGGGCTTCCTAAATTTACCAAATTTTGGTGGTACTCAAATCCTTGTGGTTTTCTGTCATATTTCTTTACTTGAATTTAAGCTTGGAAAGTCTTTGCCCAGTCTAACAGAATGGTAGACTGATAGGATTTCCTCCAATTTTTATTTTCTCATCTCACACCTTAACACTGTGGAATAATTTTGGATTATGATATGAAGTAAGTTTTCTGACCAATACATCTATCCTTTCTGTGACTTTGCAGGTGAGCTTTAGGATCACTTTGTCATGCTGCTGTAAAAAAAGTAGTTGTTGTTAGGTGCTGTTGAATTAGTTCCAACTCATAGGAACCCGATGTACAACAGAACAAAACACTGCCCCATACTGTGCCATCTTCACAATTGTCGTTAAGCTAGAGCCCATTGTTGCAGCCACTGCGTCAATTCATCTTGTAGAGGCTCTTCCTCTTTTTTGCTGACCATCTACTTTACCAAGCATGATGTTCTTCTCCAGGGACTAGTCCCTCCTAATAACATATCCAAATCATGTAAGATGAAATCTTTCCATCCTTGCTTCTAAGGAATATTCTAGCTGCACTTCTTCCAAAACAGATTTGTTCATTCTCTGGCAGTCCATGGTATATTCAATATTCTTTGCCAACACCATAATTCAAAGGCACCAATTCTTTGGTCTTTCTTATTCATTGCCCAGCTTCACATGCATATGAGGTGATTGAAAACACCATGGCTTTCTCAGATGTACCTTAGTTCTTAAAGTGACACCCTTGTTTTTAACACTTTAAAGAGTTCTTTTGCAGCAGAGTTGCCCAATGCAGTAAGTCATTTGATTTCTTGACTGCTGTTTCCATGGGCACTCATTATGGATACAAGTAAAATGAAATCCTTGACAACTTCAGTCTTTTCTCCATTTATCATGATGTTGCTTATTGGTCCAGTTGGGAGGATTTGTGTTTTCCTTATGTTGAGGTGTAATCAATACTGAAGGCCATGGTCTTTGATCTCCATCAATAAGCGTATCAACTCCTCTTCATTTTCAGCAAGGAAGGTTGTACCTTCTGTATATCACAAGTTGTTAATGAGTCTTTCACCAAACCTGATGCCCCGTTCTTCATCATATAGTCCTGGATTATTTGCTCAGCATACAGATTGAATAAGTATGGTGAAAAGATACAACCCTGACCAACACCTTTCCTGATTTTAAACCACACCATATCCAGTTGTTCTGTTTAAAAGGCCTCCTCTTCATTTATGTACAAGTTCCTCAAGAGCACAATTAAATGTTCTGGAATTCCCATTCTTCACGATGTTATCTATAATTTGTTATGATCCACACAGTTGAATGCCTTTGCATAGTCAATAAAACACAAGTAAACATCTTCTTGGAATTCTCTACTTTCAGCCAAAATCCATCTGACATCAGCAATGATATTCCTCATTCCATGTCCTTTTCTGAATCTGGCTTGAATTTCTGGCAGTTACCTGTTGATGTACTGCTGCCGTCACTTTTGAATGATCTTCAGCAAAATTCTACTTGTGTGTGATATTAATGATAACAATTGTTCAACAATTTTGGCAATCTGTTGGATCACCTTTCTTTGGAATGAGCACAAATATGGATCTCTTTCAGTCATTTGGCCAGGTAGCTGTCATCCAAATTTCTTGGCATGGATGAATGAGCACTTCCAGCACTGCATTCGTTTGTTGAAACACATCTATTGGTATTCTATCAATTCCTGGAGCTTTTTTTTTTTTTTTGCCAACTCCTTCAGTGCAGCTTTGACTTCTTCCTTCAGTACCATCAATTCTTAATCATATACTACGTCCTGAAATGGTTGAACATTTACCAGTTCTTTTTGGTACAGTGACTCTGTGTATTCCTTCCACCTTCTTTTGATGCTTCCTGCATCTTTCAATCTTTTCACCGTAGAATCCTTTAATATTGCAACTCAAGGCTGGATTTCTTTCAGTTCTTTCAGCTTGAGAAACGCAGAGTGTTTTCTTCACTTTTGGTTTCCTAACTCTAGGTCTTTGCACAATTCATTGTAATACTTTGTCTTCTCAAGTCGCCCTTTGAAATCTTCTGTTCAGCTCTTTTACGTCATCATTTCTTCCATTCACTTTAGCTACCTGATGTTGAAGGGCAATTTTCAGAGTTTCTTCTGACATCCATTTTGGTTTTTCTTTCTTTCCTGTCTTTTTAATAACTTCTTGCTTTCTTCAGGTATGATGTCCTTGATGTCATTCCACAACTTGTCTGTTCTTCAATCATCAGTATTCAATGAGTCAAATCTATTCTTCAGATGGTCTCTAAATTCAGGTAGAATATACTCAAGGTCATACTTTGGCTCTCATGGATTTGTTCTAATTTTCTTCAGCTTTAACTTGAACTTGATGGTCTGTTCCTCACCCAGCCACTGGCCTTGTTCTGAACGATGATATTGAGATTTTCATTGTCCCTTTCCACAGATTAGTTGATTTGATTTCTGTGCATTCCATCTAATGAAGTACATCTGTATAGTTGCTGTTTTTGTTGTGGAAAAAAGGTATTTGTGATGAAGAAGTCCTTGGTCTTGTGAAATTCTATCATGCAATCTCCACTGTTGTTTCTATCACCAAGGCTGAATTTTCTAACTACCATTCCTTCCTCTTTGTTTCCAACTTTTACATTCCAATCACCAGTTAATTATTAATACATCCTGATTGCATGCTTGATCAATTTCAAACTGCAGAAGTTGGTAAAAATCTTCAATTTCTTCATCTTTGGCATTAGTGGTTGGTGGGTAAATTTGAATAATATAGTCATTCAAATGGCCTTCCTTGTAGTCCTGTGGATATTATTCTATCACTGATAGCACTGTACTTCAGGATAGATCTTGAAATGTTTTTTTTTTTTTGAAGATGAATGCAACCGCATTCCTCTTTTAATTTGTCATTCTGGCATGGTAGGCCATATAATTGTCTGACTCAAAATGGCCAATACAAGTACATTTCAGCTCACTAATGCCTAGGATATTGATGTTTATGTATTCCATTTCATTTCTGGTGATTTCCAATTTTCCTAGATTCATACTTTGTATAGTCCACATTTAAAAAATTAGGGCGATAAATATATTAAAATGAATGAAATGTCAAGATGTGAGAATTTCTATTTTAGATTTTTTCAGAATTCCGTTAACTATATTAATTGAATTTATATTAGTTAAAATTTTACTGTTCTAACCAAGAACATCTAATCTCTTTATTCATATATTTTAAAGATTCTAATAATATGTCACTGAATTATTTATTCAGAGAACTCATGTTTTGGTTTAAATTGTTTCTAAGTATCTAATTATTTTGTTGACATTGAAATTCTATTTTACATAAATTTCATTTCTGATTATTAATGGTATTAGGAGTGTAATTAAAAGGGATAAATTATACCTTTTTAAAAGCTTAGGTTTTTGATTCAAATGTAACTAGTTTTTAAATCCCACTTACAGAAAAATGCGTATGTTAGGGAAAATTGCTTACCATTGCAATAATTCTATTATTTACGCAACAGAGTAGGGTAAAAAAAAAATTGGAAATGTCCAAGATATATAACTGCATTATTAACATATGCGTGTACTGCTCCTGTGGAAGGTACTTAAGAGCTCTCAATAAGATGAACAAAAGAAAGGTCTCAAGACAGGGGGCAATGCAGAAGAGGAAAAACAGCTGGGGTCCATAAAAGTTGCAATATACAGTTACATCCAATCTGAGAAATAAAATATCTGGGAATTTGTACTATATATGCTATATCGGGGCTCTTGAAACATAACAGATATTCTGCAAAGGAAATTTTAATAACTAACTTCTATTAAAAATCTGTAACTATCTCAAAAATAAGTAGAGGTTCAGATTGGAGGTAGGAATGGAAAGGAGAGGTAAATGAAGAAGAAAACATATTTCAAATGTCTCCTCTTAATGAGGGGAAGGGGGCAAGAAGAGGAGAAAATAAAATTATTCCTATGAGTATATCTTACTGCAGTAAGGGTGAAGTCTTGGGGGAAGAAAAGTAGAGCATTTTGGTGTACATAAGAGTGCATCTGAGTGGGGAAATAGCTAGTATTTTCTCTTCTAATCATGATAGAGAACTATGTGCCTGATTATCTTAATAGGAAAAAAAAAAAGGAGGACAAATATTAATATAAAGGTAAATTATAATAGTTTAATATTTACAAGGGTAAAATGGAATTAAAATAACCTGATCAAATGAGAAAAAAAGAAAATTCAAATATATAAGAAACATATAATTGAATTAGAAGTAACAAAGCCAAATTGTAAGATATTATACTAAATGTGAATGGACTGAATATTCTCATTATAAGGCAGAGACTATTAGATTGAGCTCAAACACATAAGAGACCTTAAAAGAGACACATTTAAAGTAATGCAACATATCAAATTTAAAGACACAGAAATGGACAATGAAGTAAGGAAAACAGAAGTGTCACTAGTGATATTAGACATGATGAAACCAATATAAGAAGGCTGAATGTGAAGAAAGATACAAAGTAATGATAAAAAGTACAATTTATGAAGAAAATATGCCATAAACTTGTATGTAAGAAAATGGAAAGTAGCTAAATCTGTTTTCAGAGGGATATTTCAATTACTGCTTTCAGGTTTAGAAACAGGCAGAAGTCATAAAAGAAATAAATTGAATAATGAAATTAAAAAATATTGAATTATTAGCTATATAGAGAAGTTTATATCTCTTGAAAGCAGAATATGTTTATTTTGGTATATCCATGGAGAATTTGAAAAAGTCTGTTAGTATGTGGCCACAGAAGAAAGTTTAATACGTTAAAAACAGGGGAATTTTTACAGATCCCATGTTTTCGATTGTTACCCAATGTTGTGGTTTGAATTATGTTCCTCAAAAAAGATACGTTCAACTTCTCATCCTTCGTATGTATGAATGTGACCTTACTTGGAAATAGGCTCTTTGTCGGTGTAATCGAATTAAGATGAGGTCATACTGGGTTAGGGTGGACCATAATTCAATGACTGGTGTCCTTAAAAGTAGAAGGTAATTTGGACACAGAGACATTTACCTTAGGAAGACAATGTGAAGATATACAGGAAGAACATCATGTAAAGATGGAGGTAGAGATTGGAGAGATGTGTCTACAATTCAAGGAATACCAAGGATTGCTGGCAACCACCAGAAACTGGGAGAGAGGCATGAAGTAGTACAAAATTAATTATAAGTAAATGCAGAAAATTTAAGGATACAAATTTTTATTCCTACAGCAAACATTAAAAAAAGGATTTATAGCTATAAAGCCAAAAGAGAAATTATGATATCACGATGGTATATATAAAATATTCAGTTGTCCCATAATAAGGCAGATAAAGAGGAACATAGAAACAAAAAAACAAAAAAAAAAGGAAAAAATTAAAAAATTGCAAAATGGTAGACTTAAATACAACCATATCAATAATGATATTAAATGTCAATTTCATAAAAATCCCATATAAAGGATGTTTCACAGTAAGTAAATATTTCACCAAAAATAAACCAACACAAAAAGCAAACCCGTTGCTGTCAATTCCAACTCATAGTGAGTGACCCTTTAGGACAGAGTGGAACTGCCCGATAGGGTTTCCAAGGAGCAGCTGGTAGATTTGAACTTCCAATCTTTTTGTTAGCAGCCACATTCTTAACCACGCTGAATAAAAAAGAGGCACCCAACTATATACTCTCTCTAGGAGAAATACTGTAAATATAAAGGCACAGAATGGGTAGAAATAGAGAATGATGAAAAATTGCATCATGTAAACACAAAGCCTTACAAAGATATTGTGGCTTCCTTACAAGGAATATTACCGGAGGTAAAAGAGACGTTTCATAATTAAAATGAGTCAATTCACCCAGGAGATATTGCAATTTAAAATGTGTATGTATCTAATAAGAGAGTTTCAATATACATGAAGCAAAATTGACAAAACTAAATGAAGAATTATAAATCTGCATCATAAATGGAGATTTTAATAATTCTGTTTAAAAATATGGACAGTATCAGTAAGGATAGAAACAATTTGAACAACACAATGTAACTAACATTTGTAGAACAAAAACAATTGCAGGATATATATTTTCAAGTGCACATGGAACATTCACCGGGCTAGAACATATGCTGGATCATAAAGCAAGTCTTAATAAATTTCAAAAGATGGAAAACTATGGAGCATTTTCTCTTACCACAGTGGAATTACTGTAGAAATCAATAACAATAAGATATCTAGAACATTCCCAAATATACAGAAATAAAGTGATCCATTTTAAAATTACATACGGGTCAAAAAAGATATCATCAGGGAAATTAGGAAATATTTTAAATTTAATAATAAATTCACAATATATCAAAACTTAAGGATAGAGCTAATGTAAACCTTAGGGGAAATTTTAAAGATTTAAATGCTTATATTAGAAAGGAAGAAAGACTTGAATTATGCTTCAATCTTAAAAATCTAGAAAATGAAAAGCAAGTTAAACTAAGTTATGAGAAAACAATATATTAAAAAGGAAAGGAATGAAACACTAAACAATAAAATATAGAGAAAATCAATGAAGCTATAAGCTGATAGAAAAACTCAGTAAAATTGAAAAATGTAAAATTGATCAAGGTAAAAAAGGAGAAGACAAATAATATTTGTAATCAAAGAAGGAATATTACTGCAAATACTACAGATATTAGAAAGAAAAAAGTGAGTATTATAAAAATTTTATTGCAATAATTTTGACAATTTAGATAAATGGAAAAATTCCTTAAAAAATAAAATTCAAATTGATAATTTAACAATTTTCTGCAAAGAAAACTCTAGGTACAGATGTTTTCACTATTGAACTTGAGCAAACATTTGAGAAATAAATTATACTAAGCTGTTTTATGAAATTTTGAAAATCATTTATGACTCTAGTAAAATTAAAGTCTCAGGAATATACTAAGAGGCCAATACATCATGAAAAAATGAAGTTTTTCTCAGGAATGCAGGCTAATTCCACACTGGAAAGTCAATGTATGTCATTCACCATGTTAAAAGAATAGAGGAAAAGAAAATTCACAGTCCCTCCTCAATAGATGAAGAAAAACATTTGATAAAATTCAGCATCTGTTCTTGATTAAAAAAAAAAACTCTTAGCAAACGAGAAATAGAAGAGAAAATATCCTGTCTGATAAAGGGCAAATATGAAAAAATTACAGCTGACATTACATTTGCTGGTGAAATAGTGAATACTTTCAGCCTATGAATGGAAGCAAGTCAAAGATATCTGCTTTCACTACTTCTCTTCGACATTGACTGGAAGATCTAACTTGTGCAATAAAGAAAAAGAAATGAAAGGCATAAGGTTTAGTAAGAAAGACCTACCATCAACAAACTTAAAATATTCAGAAATAAATTTAACAAAAGTCATATAAGGTATCTACACTGAAAACTGTAAATACTATTAAACAAATTTTATAAGCCCTAAATAAATGGAAAGCTATACCACATTCATTCATGGGAAGCTCCAACACCATTCCAATGAAAACCGAAACAGGTTTTGCAAGTTGCTTCTAAAATTTATATGAACAATCAAAGAGCCTGCAAACATTCTTGAAAAGAAGAATAAAGTAGGAAGGCTTATACTACCTAATTTTAGGACTTTTTATAACTACACTACTTCATTTCAAACTTTAATTAAGAAAGCTTGGTATTGACAAATTGACAAATAGATCAAAAGGTCAGATAGGATCACACACATATTTTCATTTTTAAATAGGGCACAAAGGTAATCCAGTTTGAGGAAAGGAAAGGAAGTCTTTTAACAAATGTTGCTGGGACAACTGAATACCCATTGAGAAAAAAATTAATCTGAAATGGATCATAGGCCAAAACACAAAAGCTAAAATTATAAGGCTTTTAGATAAAAGTATAAAAAACCAAACCTGTTGCCGTCGAGTTGATTCTGACTCATAGCAACCCTATAGGACAGAGTAGAACTGCCCCATAGGGTTTCCAAGAAGTGCCCGGTGGATTTGAACTGCCTACCCTTTGTAGCAGTTAACCACTATGCCACCCGGATAAAAGCATAGGAGAATATATTTGGACCTTAAGTTGGCAAGGATTTCTTAGATTTGACCCAAAGAGCACCTACCATGAAAAATAATAGATAATAAATTGAACCTCATCAAAACACAAAGAAAGGTCTGTTTTTTAAAAACTACGCTCAGAGAAGTAAAAGCCAACACATAGATTCAGAATAACATGAGACATGCTGTGCATATATCCATCAAAGATGTATACCTCGACTATAAAAAAATACACTTAAAAATCAATAAAAAAATGTTAAACAATTCTTTGAAATGATTAATAAAATTTTTGAGTAAACCATTAACAAAATAGGATATACAAGCTAAAAATATGAAATTTTATTCAGTATCTTTTCCATTAGGTAAAACCAAATTAAAACTACAATGGAATGCTCCTTCACACCCATTGGAACAACAAAATAAATAAATAAACAAATAAAAGACTAACAGTGCAATATGTTAGCAAAATTTCACGGCAATAGGCACTTTCTTAAATTGCTGGTGAGAGTGCAAAATGGCACAACTACTTACAAAACTGATTGGCAATTCCAATCCTATGCATTTTCCTAAGTGAAACAGAAATATATATTCATAAAAGACTTGTATAAGGATGTTCATAGCAGCTTTATTTATGATACCTAAAACCTGAAATCAACAGAAATGTCCAAAACATATGAATGTGTACATGAACTGTACATGTTCATACAATGGATCACTACTTAGGAGTATAAAAGTAATGAATTACTGGTACATCCAAAATCAAGAATGAATCTCAAAATAATTTTGCTGAGCTGAAGAAGTTATATACAAAAGCCAAGCATAAAAGGATACTTTCTGTATGTTTTCATTTGCCTGAAGTTCAGAAATATGCAAAATTAGTTTATGGTGGTGGAAATCAGAACAGAGGAAGATATGGACTGGAAAGAATGAGAGAATTTTCTGATGCAATGGAAATGTTCTATAAATTGATTGAGGCCGTGATTACATGGGTGTACACGTTCATCAAAGCCCATGTAACTGTGTACATTAAATCTGTCTATCTTATTGTCTGTCTCAGTTAAAAAGAACATGAGGACAAATCCAGCCAAAGAAGTGGAAAAACTTTACAAATTATAAACCATGATGAAAGACAAAACCAACAAAAATCCCGTAAAAATTCTCTGTGGAACTTGCCTTTCTGATTCTGAAGTGTGCACAAAGGTTAAAACACTAACGAAGATCATTTTTTAGGAGAGTATGGACATTTCTCTACCAAATTTCAAACATGATTGTAATACTATGGTAATAAGAATTTATGGCTTAGGCTCAGAAATAGCCAAACAGATCAATAAAATGTAATAAAACTACTGTATTTGAAATCTTGATATATGAAAGGGCAATATTGCAGATCAGTGAGGAAAGGATGGGCTATTTAATGAATAGCTTCAGGACAACTGATTACTCATATCATATGCAAATTAATATCAGATGAATAAAACACATGTAAAATAATATTAATTTTTTTAAGCAAATATAGAAGACTATTGTTTGACCTTGGTGTAGGAGATGCTTTCTTAAAGACAACAGAAAGAAAATAATCCCCAAAGTAAAGAGTGAAAAATTTAACATTAAAATTAAAACTCTAGTTCATCAAAAGAAACTACGAAGAAAATGAAAAGACAAGGCTCAAAGAGGGAGAACATATTTGCCTCATATATAAATAAGAAAGGGTCAATATTTAGAAAAGTAAAGACCTTTTTAAAATTACTAAGTACAAGATAAAATCAATAGGAAAACTTTGCATACTTTTTTTTACATATTGCATTAAATTGTTGTTTATCATGATTACAAGGAGTCTTGGTGGTGCAGTGGTTAAGTGCTCGGCTGCTAATCAAAAGGTGAGCAGTTCGAACCTACCAGCTGATCCATGGGAGAAAGATGCGGCAGTCTACTTCCATAATGATTACAGCTTTGACAGTTCTATGAGGCAGTTTTACTCTTTTTTTTTTTTTATAGTATTGCTGAGTTAGAATTCACTCAATGGCAATGTGTTGTTTGTTTTTAATAGAATCATTACTGGGTTTTTTGCTGCCTCCTTAAATTTTGTGCTTTACCCCAATCCCAGTTCTAATTATTCCTACAAAATTATGTGTATCTCCACTCTTGCAATATCCAAATGATTCCACATTCTAAGTCACGTAAACCTGTTGCTGTTGAGTTGATTCCAGCTCGTAGCAACCCTACAGGACAGAGTAGAACTGCCCCATAGGGTTTCTAAGGAGCAGCTGGTGAATTCGAACAGCTGGCCTTTTAGCTAGCAGCTGACTCCTTAACCACTGTGCCACCAGTGCTCCAAATCAAGTAAAAGCATGATGAATTAGTTCAGTCCCACATCAAACCCAGACCTTTGGTGATCCCTATTTCTTACATTTGTTTACCTAGAAAAGTACCCGCTATCTTCTTTCTGTCTTTGTATTCCTGGGGATAATAGAGTGTCTCTTCAATCCTTTAGGATATTAATTTATAAATACCATACAGTTTGTTGCATACTTCATGAAGGTCTGAAATATTTTTAAAATTATAAATAAAAACCCAAGTCTTGTATTATCCAGTTTCCTTGTGCAAAAGAACAAGTTTGAGACTGAGATTACACTTACTAGTTCCACTTCAAATACATATTCACCAGCTCAGTGAACTCTAATTGGCATTTTCTAAAGTGTGTTTCAGAAAAGATGTTAATATGTTCAGGGGAAAAATCATAATAAGATTAGTTGAATAGATAAATTTTTGAAAGAAACAAAAGAGGTTCTTTAATTCAGGACTTCTCAGAGCCTTTAATATGCCAATGTCTTTGGGAATTTAAAAAAAAAAAGAACTTCTAGAATGCAATGTTCCCTAAATACATCTAACTGCAGAATCTTTATGTATACTGTGTGTGAGCTTTTGTATACGACATCTCTCATGACACATTTTGCGTATTGTCTCTGGAAAGTGCTTTTCTAATAGGCTGGTCAAGCTTGATTTTGTTTTATAGAAAGAGTTTCCAGATGATGTCTAATTAAATGTTCTGTGGTACCACTGTGTTCACCGGAAATTGCTCACTACTATCAAAGCCCAGCTAGGACTGTTCTTGTGCATGGGAGAAATATTAGAAATTAATCAATTGTTTTTCCAAGTGACTACTTATAAGAATAAAAAATATTTTTCTAGTCAACAGTTCTACCATTTTATAGTTGAATTATTTTGTACCTCTCAAGTAACTGCTATCCATTTAATGATAGTGTCTCCCCTTCTAAATAACATTTGAAACAGCTTATATGTTTACCCTTTTTGGAATTGGTACCTCTGACCTATTTATTTCAAAAGAAATTTTAGAAAATGAAATCTCCTTTCTCTGTTACACCTCTATTGTTTCCCATTTGCAATGCACCCCTTTCTCATTGCACCATCTCTGAAGCCTGGATAAATTCTCTTATTTTGCTTCTTTTTCTTACTCTCAGACATGCTTACAAAAAGAATTCCTTGCCTCCCCCCATACCCAATTACTAATTTGAGAAAAAATAATATTGATCTGCTGAATATTTAATATTGAGTCTAAACCTGGTATTCCTAAAAATAAATTTGGAAATAATTTTGTATTCTAGAGCAATTTGGGGTAAAATACGATAATATTGCTTTCAACTGTAGGCAAAGATTGACTACGGAGCCTTGCTTCTAACACCCTCTCCATCTCTTTTGTTTCAGGTGTGGACACTGACAACACGTCAAGGTATGTAATGATATACCATCTTTCAATAGTACCACAACAAACACCCATAACATGCCTAGACTTATTTGCATAGGTTAGTTTTCAGATCTGAACATCCATCAATAGCCCATTCATTTATTCTGCCACACGCTCAGACTCTATTTAGATTAGAGAGGAATCTTTTTCATCCTGAGCAGCATCTTTAGCAGCATTACTTTAGGAGTTTGAGTTTTTTTCAGAACGAAATAGGTAATTGTTGTTTATAAAATATTATGATGGCCCAGAGCCTGTGGCAACTAAAAACGTTCCAGTGTTTGCTGCAAGGCATGAGGAGACAGTGACACAGCTCATTTCCTCAGCCCAGCTCTCTTTGCTGCCTTGTACTACACTTATTTCAAAGCACGCCACAGCTTAGAACTGTCGTGATCCCCATTAATATAAAATCATTGACCCCTGCTCCCGCTGGTGAGACTAAATTACATTCTGCTGCTCAGCGGCAGCCGCACATGGGGCCAGCGCTTTTAGTCATCGCCAGGTGCCTTGATGCCAGAGCAGCCCCTCCTACGCCCAGGGTTTGCCTTTAATGAGGATTAGGCACCTTCAAAGATCTAGGAGGACCCACTCCCAGGATGGAAGCCTTTCTAATGGCATCTGGGCTTATCGTAGGCAGTAATTTAGTATCTCAGAGGAGACTGGAGAGAGAGAGATTCGTTTCTCGCCTCTAAGATATTGCAAGAATGTGTGGTTTTGTGATTGGCTTTTTCCCCCTCTGTTTCCCTCTCTCTTCTTTTCAACCAGCACAAATTCAAGAGCACGATGCCTAACAATATCATACTTTTATGAAACCTAGAAGCCAGGTGTGGAAAAACAATATCTCAAGTGGTGGTATATCCCAAGTGGAGAAATTCCAGTTTTATACCATTTTTATGTTATGTGTGATAAACAGTGCTAAAGACGTTCATGGGTGCCCCCCACTTAATTCACCTTTGTAGTTTGTGTGGTGGAATTTCTTCACAAAAGGATTGATAACCTGCCCTGGAGTGTAGTTGGTTGTTCTCACTGTGTGGTCTCCCTTTTCATCAGCTTCCAACCCTCTAGGGTCTGCCCTTCCACAGGAACCTTTGGTTTCTGAGGGTGAGGTGATACAGGCAGTGAACCTTCGGACAGACAGTGCGTGAGGGATTTGCAGGAACGTTATCTGTGCTGCTGCAGCCATCGTTGCTGCCAAGATTGTAAAAGGACAAAGCTGTGGAGAGTTAGGTAATGAAACCTAGAAAATAGGTGTTTTTTTTTTTTTTTTTGGTGTTTTTTATAGGCACTTTAGGTTTTTTTTTAGGTAGTGGAAAATAGGAAAAACTCCTCCCTTACATAAACCACAGAAAAATGAAGCCAATAATTAAAGATCACTTACACATATGGTATTAACGTAAGTGTGATTATGTGAATGCATATTTTTTTTTATAGGCATATATTCACACAATTATTTGCAATGTTTAGGTAAGTTCTTTATATAGCAAACTGTTACTCAACAAAAAGCTCAAAAATGATTTATCTGCAGAATAAAATCTGGTGTTTGAAGTGTCATTTGTGGAAAAATCAGATGTTTGTGTCTGTCGAGGGGAGGAATCTACATACCAAAGCACAATTTAATCTAGCAGAATTTGAACTCTTCTGAGTAAGTAGGTTTCACCTCTGTTTCATTTCAGTTGTGAGGCTAAACCATGATATTTTCTCTGTCTAGTAACTGTCAGACTTTAATTTTTTAGTTTGTTAAAGATATTTGGGAAAGAAACTGTGCCTTAATTTAATTCACATACACATTGAAACCAGTCGTCAGTGTAAAAGGAGACAGAATTTAATCAATACTGTGCTGGTCACACTGGCTGTGTATGGAGACTTTGTCTGAACTTTCTACTCTATGATTCCTATCAGAAGAAACAAATTAAGTTTTATAGCCATAGGGAATATCTGCAGAGAGTTCTTACTAACAGGAGAGAGGTTAAATGGTCTACCCTATTTAATTACAAAATTTATAAATACTATTTGTTGATAAAAAACCTTTTTCAATACATGTCTCAAAAGCCAACAATAATAAGAAAAGCATGAAATTTCTGAGGGTCAGCTTTATCTGTGTGATATGTAAATAATAATGACATAAATAAAAATTATTTTAAATTTTTTTTTTTTTTTTGAGATTTGCTTTTGGCTTCTGAAATTATTTTTTTCCTGAGGTTTAATTGTGTTTCATTAAATTCTGTATCTGGATTAACAACTGGCTTCTGAAAGCTGATACCCAAACAGAGGGCTTTCTTTCCAGAAGGATGTCCTAACCCGAGTCACACGTCTACTAATTTGGCCTTTCTCTTAATCTCCCAAGAACTTGCTGAACAGAAGTGAAACTATGCACATGCTAATGGCTCACGCTCTGCAAACTCCCCTCTCTACCCGAGAGTGTCTGGTGTGCAAAGCTGAGCTGGAACAAAGATACACTAATTATTCCCCATTAATTTGTCTGCTTGAATGGTCCTAAACACCAGAGTGATTAATTAGCGCAAGGCAGCCGGGGCAGGATGTCACACCCTTGTCTGCGTTTAAGTGTCGGCAAGGTTGTGCTCAAGTGTTGACAACAGCATATCTTTAATTTTCGCCAAGAAGAAAAGTTCAGTACAATTAATTTGAGCTTGGCTGGCTTGCAGGAATAGATGTAACATGCGGAATGATATTTCTGCTATATAGGCTCTTTTTTTTTGCCTTCTTAGGGTATAGTAAAACTTTTTTGGCAACTAAGTTATTGAATAGTGTATTTCTGTGATTGTTTCAATTTGACTTAATTACTTTTGTGCATTTTGCGGCAAAAACATGGATCATAAAATAGTTAGAAATTATTATTCCTGAAAGGCTAGTATGGATATAGATGAATGTGTAGACAAGAATCAGAAGCAGAGACAGAATGGCATTAAAACTTGGTTTCCTTTTAACATAATGCAACTTGCTCTCATGGATTGAAACGCACATCAATGTTACCAAAAATTATTTGAGACCACCCAACCCTTAAAAGATATGAGTCAAT
Source organism: Elephas maximus indicus (assembly GCF_024166365.1). Taxonomy (NCBI): domain Eukaryota; kingdom Metazoa; phylum Chordata; class Mammalia; order Proboscidea; family Elephantidae; genus Elephas; species Elephas maximus. The sequence continues at coordinate 162,805,262 of NC_064819.1, forward strand.
TTACTCAAAAACATGTAACTGAAAAGTTGCTTATATTTTTGAGTCAGGTTTTGCTGAGATCTTAAGCCTTATCAACAATATTTTGCTGAGTTTGGTCTTCTAACTAGTAACATATTTAAGTTTGTTGTAAAGAATATTAACATAATAGGTGATGTTTAACCCTTTCGTTATATTCCTATTCTCTTTCTTGTAATTTTGTCAGGGTGCTTTTCTTAAGAAAAAAAAAAAAACTGTTTTAAAACAATTACATACTGTTTAGAGAAATGAAATGAATCAAAGTTGCTGCTGTTCATACTGTTTTACCATTTTTAAGACTGAACTACAAACATGATTCTGGAACAGAAACATAATTTATAATGTACTATATAATAAATAAACAATATATATATATTGTTTATATAATTAGGCAATAGTGTGTTTCAGTTGTTACATTATATTTCTTTGCTGTTACAAAATTTTAAATTAATTCATTTCACTATGGGCATGCTGTTTTGTTTTGTTTTCAAACAGTGGACAGAGGGAAAAAAAAGTGAGGTCCATGCAGCCGGCAGCATGGATGTTCTCATCATTTCTTTCAGTTTTCCTTAAGATCTATACAAACCCAAAAGGCTATTCAGCAGCTGGGGTGGAAGCACCGAGGAAGGGAAGGGGTTGCCTTTCCCATACCCCTGCAAATCTCATTGTTCATCACTTGTCAATGTATTTCTCACACGCCATCTCCAACCATGCTGTGCCTCATCCAGGCTGCAAGCTCTGTGACCTCCACAACATTGTTTTCTCTTCTTCCACTGCCTTCATCTACAGTTTTGTTTTGTTTTTTAATTTTTTCCCAGACTGTGGTTGCTACAAAGCTCTGCCACCCTGGCTATATGACAGTGTATGGAATATTTGTTGGAATAACTAAGGAAAACAAAAGCTTCTCAGCACCATGATCCCTGGTTCCTACTGCATCTTGCTCTTGTCTTCCCTCCATTCTTTCACAACTTTTCACAATATTTATTAAATTTTTCTTGAAGCATGAAGTATAGTGGAAAAAGCACAAACCCTGGCCTGAAATCTCAGTCTTACTATTTATTGATGTACGACTTTTGGCAAATAAATAAATAACAGCAACAACAAACACTTAACCTTTTGAGCCTTATCTGTAAAATAGGGTTACTAGTACTTGCTCCAAGGAAAGGAAAATGTAGTAAAGAATAAAACTGTTCTTTCACTTTGTTTAACAGTCTGTTACTCTAGGTAAAACACAAGTAATTATATGTTTTTGGTGCATCACAGTTTATAAAATATTTGCCATACTGTCATAACTAGAGAAGGGCATATAATTATTGGCAGTGATTATATTCAATTGAAATGAAGTGAGTGCTGTTTATGGGTTTTACTACTTTTCATCTGCCTCAAGGAAAAATAAATTTGGAAAGAGTTGGAATGGCACTAATTCCCCTGTACTAGGAAAGAAAAGCACTTTTGCTGAAATCTCACTTTAAGTTTGAGCTATGTTTACATCTTTGAAAAGGGAAGAACCACTATAAAGCTGTAATAGAGATGATGACCATCAATTCATTCCTTCCCTGTTTGTACACACTGCACCTCACGTCAAGAGATGGAGTCTAGCTCCCCTCTTCTGGCTCGGGCTTCATGACTTTCCTTTTCAAGTAAAATACAGCGAAAGTGATGTTCTGCGTTATAAGAAGCCCTGCAGCTTCCTCCAAGATCTCTTGAGACACTTGTACTCGGGATGCTTCCTCTCAGAACCTGTAAGAAGAACAAGCCACATGGAGAGACCACATGCAGATGCTCTAGTTGACAGCCCTGACTGAATTCCCAGGTGACATCCAGCATGAACTTCCCACCATCCTGAATGCCACTGTGGGTGCCCAGGCCAATGAATCCTTCAGATGACACTATCCCAAGCCACCCTTTTTTGCCACCCTGTGAGAAACCTCAAGGGAGAACTACTCAGGTGAGTCCAGTCAACCCATAGAAATGTGATAAGTAATAATAAATTGTGGTTTTAATCCACTAAGATTAGGAATGATTTGATGTTTAGACAACTGGAACAATTAAGTATCATTTAAACTTTTTATGTCATAATGGCAAATTGAGATAATATTCATTGTCAAAAGTCTGCTAGATAATTGAGGCAAGAACTTGAATAATCAAGGGAGGAATTATATTTTGTGTACATCAGCTATCTTTAGCCATTCTTTTATTTATTCATCAGTTTGTCACTTGACTACCATGAGCAGACTTTTGTCTGTTATATACACTGAACAAATTTTATAAACAACAGGTGTTAGCTTCTCAATACGCATTTATTTTAAAATGTACATTATCAATATCATTGTTACAGATAAAGAAACTGAGGTTAATATTTGCATTTTTAAAAAATGCAATCTATCACTTGAAGAACTGAAGTGAGATGCCAGGTTTTGAAGTCTGATGATTTTTCCTTAGTACTAAATTACATTGATTCCTAAGTACAAGATTTCCTTACCAGTGGCTACACTTCTTTCAGTGTTTATAAATAAAATGTGTGATGTAAAAAGAAAACTTCGACTAACTGCTCCTAAGTACAAGATTTCCTTACCGGTGGCTACACTTCTTTCAGTGTTTATAAATAAAATGTGTGATGTAAAAAGAAAACTTCGACTAACTGCTAGGAACATAATACATTTATGGATTGAACTGTATCCCACAAAAAGATATACTGAAACCCTAACTGCTGGTACCTGTGAATATGACCTTGTTTGGAAATAGGGTCTTTGCAGGTGTTATCAGTTAATGTGAGATCATACTAGAGTAGGGTGGGCCATAATCCAATCTGAGTGAAATCCTTATAAAAGAAGAGACCCAAAGAGACAGACAGAGGAAGGTTGGCCATGTGAAGATGCATCTACAAGCCAAGGAAAACCTGGGGCTACCAGTAGTTGGAAGAGGCAAGACGTGATCTTTCCCTAGAGACTTTGGAAAGAACATAGCCCTGTCTGCAACCAGAATTTGGACTTTTAGCCTCCAGAACTGTCAGCCAATACATTTCTGTTCTTATACTCCACCAATTTTGTGGGTTTTTTTTTTTTTTTTTTTAATGACAGCTCTAGGAAACTAATAAAAGATACTTATTTTCAATTATTCTAATAGCAGTGGCATTGCTCTTGCTTTTCTAGAAAAATCACTGTTAATGCCATCTTGTGTGCTGCATGACAACACTGCTCATACAAATTACACTTTTCCGGAGACAGGTGAATAAAAGTGATTTTATTTACACATATGACTTTTTCACAAATATACATTTTTCCTTTGCTTCTTACCTTTCGGCTAAGTGCTATGGCTGCTAACCAAATGGTTGGCAGTTCAAGTCCTCCAGGTGCTCCTAGGAAACCCTATAGGGTCGCTCTGAGTCGGAAACGACTTGATAGCACTATCCTCTTCTTCTCTCTCTTTCTTACCTTTGGCCTTCTCCAACAGTTCCATTTATTTTTCTTTACCACCTTTTTGGGATTGTTCCCTACTGAACCTTAAGTTGCAAACTTGAAGCACTGGAATAGTTTATCAAAATAGCCTGTGTGTCTTGTAAAGTGGAAGTGACATAGGGTAGAATTTTTAGTATTTGGACACTCGGAAGCTTGTAATAACTAAAACAATGGCACTCTCACCCTTTCTTCTCTTTAATGAGCACTTAGATACCTAGAAACAAGGGGAGGAAGAGAGTTAGAAGGTATTTACTTTGTTTAAAAAAAAACAAAAAACACTAACCAAAAGCCCAGTGGAGCATATCCCATGCCAAAAGAAGCAGTGAGCAGCGTAGATAATGGTGGTGCCCACCGTAACCAACCAGATCTCTTGAGCGCTAACTGGCATATTGGAACTTTCCTTTTTTTTCTCCCTCTTCTCCCCCAAATGTTAACATTGTTGTGATTTAGAGGAGAGTACAGTTCAAGTAGTTTGCTTTCTTCCAACACAGGCTGTTATGAAAAGCATTCACTTTCTTCTGTTTCTTGTGAGGCTTTCTGAAACAGTGTTTTTGTGTTCAATGTTATTATACTGAACACTAGTGCAGCATCTAAATGTAAAGGCCTTAATAGTAGAGACTCCCAAATATCAGTCCCAGGGTTAATGCCAGGCAGTTACATCAAAGTCACCTGGGGAGTATGTTAAAAATACAGATTTCTAGACCATACTCAACAGGGACAGGGCCTGAGGGTCTGCACTTGTTCTGATAAAGCTTCAGATGTGACTTGGCCCAAACTTTGTTTTAAGGAACTCTAGTCTCTTGTGAAGGAGCCCTGGTGGCACAGTGATTAAGAACTCAGCTGCTAACTGAAAGGTCAGAGGTTCGAATCTGCCAGACTCTTCGCAAGAGAAAGATGTGGCAATCTGCCTCCTTAAAGATTACAGCCTAGGAAACCCTATGGGGCAGTTCTTCTTTGTCCTATAGGGTTGCTATGAGTCAGAATTGACTGAACAGGAACAGGTTTGGTTTGGGTTTAATCCCTTGAGAAGAAGCCCTAGGTGATGCCATGGTTAAGTGCTCAGCTGCTCACTGAAAGTTTGGTGGTTCCAGCCCAATCAATGGGTCCACGGGATCTGCTCCTGTAAAGACTACAGCCTAAAGAACCTGATGGGGCAGCTCTACCCTATCACAGGGTGTCACTAAGAGTCCCTTGAGATGCTCAGTGAAGTGAATGTCTAGTTCTAGAAATTCACAATGTACCAGATGGCCATATTAAAGTCTTAAAGAGATTTAACTTAAATGCATTATTTCCAGACTGATTTGACCTGCAAAAACATTTTTTAACATAATATTCTGTGGAGCACACTTTGAGAAATAGCAGTTTAGAAGAATGCTGAGATGTTTGTTCAGTCTATAAAAATTAAGCAAGATGAAACTTTTTTTACTTTCACAAAAATTGTATTTTCTTCTATGCATCTTGTAATATTTCCCATAACTTGATATTTCTTTTCTGTTTCCAATTGCAATCTGTTGTTATTTAATGTAGGTTTTCTATATGCTTGAAATTTGAAAAATTACTTTAAAACTATATTTGTGCCTGAAATGCTTACAGTTTTTTTTCACAGGGACACATGTATTACTTATTACTTCAAAGCTCTATTTCTAAGATTTTAAGAAAGGAAGAATCAAAATCTGCTACAGAGTAAGGGTCACTGGGACAACTTACCATATCCTGCCTGGCATTATAATTACTTATAGTCATGCATTTTCCCTCACTGGCCTTCAGGCTACTTGAAGGCAGAGACAAAGTCTTGTTCACCTTGCCATGCTCCAAAGCCTTTGCTGAATTGTGCTAATTCCTTAAACAGGGTTTTTTTTTTTTTTTTTTTTTTTTTATGAATCGTGTTTTCAGTGCATAGGTGCTGTTCAGTGCTTTGATTCACACACTTCAGTAGGTTCGCTGGCTTCTTCACGCATCTGGGGTTTTTAAAGGTAACTGATGTTTTGTTTTTTTACTCAGCTTGTATATTGGAAACGTTAGCAACCAACATCATCTCATCGTTCACGTCAGAAACCCAACCTGTCATATCTTTGTTGAGCTCCTTGAGGACAGGGATTATGTTTTTACTTCTTTCTGACCTTCATAGACCTATAGTGTTGTTTTTCAAAAAAGTGTTCAAGAAGTAGTTATGAAATTAGTATAAATAACTAGAAAGACAGTATGTGACTTATGACCATCATGAGTTCCTCAAAATAATGTTTTTCTAAAAAATCAAATCCCTGACTTGACATTCATGATACCATAGGTGCCAACTTAGGCTGCTTTATGCTCTAAATGGATTTTCCCTGCATGCCTGTTCAATCCCTTGCTCTTGTTTCTGCTCATATCTGAAGCTCTGAATATTTACCATATGCTATTAAAAGTTAAATTTTAAATATAAGGAATTTCAAAGTGGGTGTTTTATTAACTACAGCACTAAATAACTGAGAATTGCATTATACTGTGAAAAAAGTTCTTCAGCTTCTATGGGCCCTCACGTTCCCAGATGAAGAGCCAAATGGAAATGTTCAAAAAAACATGTGAGACTGCACAATGGAACAGTCCTTACATTTTACATCAAGCTACATCAGGGTCACGGGAGGTGTTTTATTAGCACAGTCAACAATAATATCGTGATTTTTATTAGGAGGAAAAGATAGTGAGAGACTACTAATTATTTTTCAGCCTGAGGGGCATTTTTTCCTGAAATGACTGTTAATTTGATCATTGTCGTGCAGTTCACAGATTTACATGAACTTATTTCACTGTGACACATGGTTAAGAAGCAGGCTAAGATTGTTGCTTTATTAATGGTTTTCAGTAAATGTATTCAAAAGTGCTAACTGTGTGGGTGTATGGATGATATTGATAGCACTCGGAAGGTTGAATCCTTTTGGAAGTAGCTTGCCTGAAGCCCTTTTCACATGATATTTTCTTTGTTCATGCAGTGAGATGTTAAGCCTACAAGAATGAAATAAAATCCCAGTGAAATAAGAATGGTGTTGTCTCAGATATTACCAAAGTAGCTTTTCTAGAAATGTTTCCTTTCTTGTTTCCCCCTCCCTCCAAACAGGGTAGGCATCAGAGAATTGAAAAAGCCAGTGATTTTTCAGAACGCTTGCTTTGGCATAATCAACAAAATACTGTACAACGTTTTTATTGTTAAATGTTATGGAATAAGCATAATCTAACAAGCCAACAATTCTTGGCAGTTGTATTTCTAAAGTTAACTTATTATGATTTTCTTTTTAATTGGCAGTAATTATGTTAAACTAGAAACTTAAGCTAGTAGAGACCAGGCTTTTTTATTTTATCTGTTTTTTTTCAAACTTCAGTAATTTGGTAAAAAGCCTTACAAAATCTTCTCTTGCCCTGATACCATAAGAGATTCTGCATAAGATCCTTTTTTAATGGTGGAAGAAGCCTTCAAAAAGGATAAAAGTTTAACATGTAGAAGGACAGAACTGTGATTCATCCTGCAGGGTTCTCTATTTAATTTAAAATGGACTCATTCTGAATAAGTTAATGTATTTGGAAAGAAATCTTGAGTGGACTCAGAGAAATTTGGCAGTTTTCTTAACATGAAAATCTTATTAATTTGAGGAAAAGCCTATTTTTAAGATAATAAATTTTTAAAATGAGACTGCAAGTCCAAAATTGCTTTGTAAGTTAAGCATATTAAGATTCTTCTAACTTATTATTGAATGGAGTGTTAATCTATATGTTGGGCATAAGGACCACTTAGTATCTTTACATCTCATTCTTTAAAATGATCAAAAACTACAGAAAGTTTGGCTTCTATTATTCACAGAACAGAATGATGTTATAAATGTATAGTTGTTATTGTTGTTGTTAGTTGCCATTAAGTCGATTTTGGCTCATGATGACTCATGTGTGCAGAGCAGAACTGCTCCATAGGGTGTTTAGTGAATGCCAATAAAACATGAGTACATATCATGTTTATTACATGGAAAATGTACATAATTCATATTTTTAAGGACATAGTTATTGTTAAAGCTGCTTGATATTAAAAAAAAAAAAAACCTTACTAATGGGAATTGTATTTGACAACAAATGGATTAAAACGTTAATTTAATCTTGCTTCAGGTGAGGGAGAAAAGACATCACAGTATCCAAATATTATTATTGTTCAAAAATAATTTTAAAATATTATGAGCCAATAATTCCACTTATACTTTGGCCTTTCTTTACAATAAAAAAAATAAAGACTTCTCTCCCTAAATGCAGTATATGCTTAAATTGATGAGTAAATTTTCTTTTCACTTACTATATTTTTACGCCAATAATACACGCCTTCCACATTTGCCGACTGCTCCCCACCCCCGCCACGAGGTACTTTCTAAGTGCACTATGCTAAAAAAAATTGGCTTAGCAGGGCTTATGAAAATACCTCATGGCGGGAGGGAGCAGTCGGCAAACAAACGTATAAGCACGCGTTATTTGCATAAAAATATGGTCTTTTTCTTAAATTTGAGGATGTACCTATTTGAAAAAGAAAAATCTTCATGCGTTTATTTCATAATTAAACAGTAGTATTTTAAAAGCACATTAACGATGTTATGTTGTGACATGTGAAACTTCTCTCCCCAATAATTCAAAAATACAATTAAGGATCGTTTGATCCTGCAAAGACTTTGAAAATCATTGAATCTGTTTGTCAGGTTCTCAGCAGGACGTGCGACATTTTGCTTATTTTTTTACTATGCAGGTCAAAAACTTCATAGTTTTGCTTTGTAACATTAACTTGTGATCTGGGTATCAATGACCTTTTTATACTTGTAAACAATGTAAGGCTCTTTGAAAACATGGTGGTGGTTGTTATTAGCTGCTGTCAAGTAGGCCCCTGCCTGACTCATGGCAACCCCATGCTCAACAAAACTAAACATTGACTGGTCCTGCACCATCTCCATGATAGGTTGTGAAACATAGGGTTTTCCCTCTCTTATTATCAGAAGTAGATTGTCGAGATTTTCTTCCTAGGCTTTCTTAGTCTGGAAGCTCCCCTGAAACCTGTTCAGCACGATAGCAACATGCAAGCCCCTACTTACAAATGGGAATCGAATTGCCTGGGAATTGAAGTGGGTCTTCCACATGGAAGATGAGAATTCTACCACTGCTCTCTCCTTGAAAAGGCAGACTTCCCAGTATTCTGAGTCTCACAAAGCCACTACACCTGGCTGTCAGCCACATTTGGCCATGGACAATTCCTGATGTAATTTACGCTCTTATCGGGAAGAAATTTTGATTTGAAACATCTTGAAATCAATCGCTTATCAGAAATCTCAGAATAAATCAGACATAAAAAAAATATGTTAAAGTTCCTTTGAAGATCTCCCTGAAGGTGTGTCTGTAGAGAACTATCTGTATGCTGCACACTGATTTGGTGAACAAATAGTCATAATTTAGTAATGCCTTTTATGTTACATTATTGAAAAAGAGAACTTTAACTTATCCCATTGCTGAAGCTGGCACATGCTTTGTTATTCAGGGCCATTTGTCACCAAGAAGCCTGACTGTTGCAAAAAGAAAAGTAATTTTTCCTAGCCAGTTCCCTGAATTACACTGTAAGTTAAGACAAAAATCAAAATCAGAACCAAGACTTACACCAGGAACAACAACAAAAAAAAATCATACTTTCCATTTCTTCTAGATTGTTTCTTACACTTCAATTTTCATTTAGTCCATATGCTTAAGACAGTTTAGGAAAAATGTATGGGTACTTTGAACACTTATTTTGACTTTTTATTTACAGAGAAGAGAATAAAAGATTTACCTTAAGAGTTAAGCTGAGGGGTGGCCCAAGATTGTGGCTTAGTCACATATACCTTGCCAACCCACGGCAGCAAAGAGCCGAGAAACCAAGTGAAATAGATACAGATGACAATCTGGGCACCCAGAACAGCAAATGGAAGGATGAAGAATTAGATTAACACGGAAGGAAAGGAGAAACTGAATGAAAACAGCAAACAAGGAAACTTACAGACTCTAGGTAGCCTACCAGCCTAGCTGGCTCATCATGGCCATCTTGAGATAAAGCAAGCAGTGTTTCCGGGTGAGGAGTTCAGGAAGACAACTTCATAGAAGCCCCCAAAAGAGACAGAGATACTGTGTAGACAAATCCAGATCGAAGCAAGGTGAGGAGAACATGAACTGGATCTAAGGAAGGGAAGTCCAGGAAGGCAGGAGAGAGACTTAGGGATCCAGGCCACCAAAAGTAGGGAGGAACCAGAAAATAGGTCATGCCTTAGACACAAAGACGTAAAGAGGCTAAAAATCAAAGGATGAAAAAATATATCACACAAACAGTAACCAAAAGAGAACAGGAGTGACAATAATAACCTCTGATTAAACAGACATTAAGTCAGAATCTATTATTAGACACAAGGAAGGGCATTATACAATGATTAACAGATCAATCCATCAAAAGGACATAACCATAATAAATATTTATGCACCCAATGTCAGAGCTCCAAAATACATAAGACAAACTCTTTTCAAAGAATTGAAAAGAGAAGTAGACAGTCCTACAGTAATAATAGGAGTCTTTTAACACACTACTTTTGATGACAGACAGAACAACTAGAAAGAAAGTGAACATAGATACACAAATCTAAACAACACAATCAACCGATTAAACCTCATGGACGTATATAGGACATACCACCTAACGGCAGCACAGTACACATTCTTCTCCATTGCACATTGATCATTCTCCAGAATAGATTATGTATCAGGCCACAAAGTAAACCTCAATAAATTAAAAAACATCAAAACAATACAAAGCATCTTCTCTGATCATAATGCTATAAAACTAGAAATCAATAACAGGGAGAACAAGGAAAAAAATTAAATACATGGAAACTGAATAACACCTTACTTTAAAACTATTGGGTAATACAACAAATTAAAAATGAGATTAAAAAATCTTAGAATCAAATGAAAATGAAAACATAGCATACAAAATCCTTTGGGATTCAGCAAAAGCAGTGCTCAGAGGAGAATTTATAGCAATAAATGCATACATCAAAAAAGAAGAAAAGGCCAAAATCAATTGCTTATCCTTATAACTTGAACAAATAGAAAACCAAATCCAGTACCATCAAGTCAATTCTGACTCCAACTCATAGCAACCCTATAGGACAGAGTAGAACTGCCCTATAGAGTTTCCAAGGAGCACCTGGCAGATTCGAACTGCCAACCCTTAGCAGTTGTAGCACTTAACCACTACGCCACCAGGGTTTCCAACAAACAGAAAAGGAGCAACAAAAGAAGTCCACGGTCACCAGGGGGAAAAAAAAAAAAGGAAATAATAAATGGCAGAACAGAAATAAGTGCAATTGAAAACAGAAAAATAGTAGAATCAACAAGACTGGAAGTTGGTTCTTTGAAAGGCTCAATGTAATTGACAAGCCACTGGCGAAACTGACAAAGGAAAAAAATTAAAAGATGCAAATAACGCAGATAAGAAGTGAGATGGGTGACGTTACAAGAGAACCAACTGAGACAAAAAGGATCATAACAGAATATTATGAAAAATTGTACTCCAACAAATTTGAAAACCTAGAAGAAATGGGCAAAATTCTAGAAACACACTTCGTACCTAAACTAACACAAATTGAGGTAGAAAATTTGAACAGGCCCATAACAAAAGAAGAAATTGAACATATCATCAAAAAAAAAGATCTCCTAACCAAAAAAAAAAAAAAACCCTGGCCCAGACAGCTTCACTGGAGAATTCTACCAAACATTCAGAGAAGAGTTAACACTGATTCTACTCAAACTATTCTAGCACAACCCCAATACCAAAGCCAGGTAAAGAAACTGCTAAAAAAAAAAAAAAATTACAAACCAATATCTTTCACGAGAATTCTCAACAAAATTCTAGCCAACAGAATTCAACACCATATCAAAAAATAATATATCTTGATCAAGTGGGGTTTATACCAGGGATGCAGGGGTGGTTCAACAGTAGAAAATCTATCAATGTACTTCACCACATAAAAAACAAAAAATCATATCATCTCAAATGATGCAGAAAAGGCGTTTGATAAAATCCAACACCTTTTCTTTATAAAAACTCTTGGCAAAATAGGAATAGAAAGAAAATTCCTCAACATAATTAAGGGCATATATGCAAAACCAACAGCCAACTTTATTCTCAATGGAGAAAAATTGAGATCCTTCCCCTTGAGAACAGGAACGAGACAAGGATGCCCTTTATCACCACCCAAAAAGATACCTACATAAATGGAAGAACATTGCACGCTTATGGATTGAAAGACTTAATATTGTGAAAATGTCAATACTACCAAAAGGGATCTAGAGATATAATGCAATCCCAATACAAATTCCAATGACATTCTTTAATGAAATAGAAAAACTAATCTCCTACTTTATATGGAAAGGAAAGAGGCCCCAAATAGCTAAAACAATATTGAAGAAGAACAAAGTAGGACACCTCTCACTTCCTGATTTCAAACTTACTATGCAGTCATGGAAATCAAGACAGCCTGGCACTGGTTCAATGACAGATATATAGGCCAATAGAATAGAACTGAGAACCCGGAAGTAAGTCCATCCATCTATGAGCAGCTGATTTTCAAGAAAGAGTCAATGTCCATTCAATGGGAAAGAAACAGTCTCTTTAGCAAATGGTGCTGGCAAAACCGGATATCCACATGCACAAAAATGAATCAGAATCCATACCTCACACCATGCATAAAAACTAACTAAAATGGCTCAAAGACCTAAATATTAAAGCTAAAACTAAAAAGTTCCTGGAAGGTAACAGGGTCAAAATTAGGTGACCTAATTTTTGGCATAAGTAGTATATGAAACAAAACTAAAAATGCACAAATGACAGAAGATAAATTAGATAACTGGGACCTCCTAAAAATTAAATACTTATGTTCCTCAAAAGACTTTACCAAGAGACTAAAAAGAGAACCTACGAACCAAGAAAAAAATCTTTGGCAACAGCATATCAAATAAGGGTCTAATCTTTAAACTATACAGAAAACTTCAACAACTCGACAAAAGACAAACAATCTAATCAAAAAATGGGCAGGCGACATAAACAGACACTTCACCAAAGAGGACATTCAGGTGGCCAAAGAATACATGAAAAGTTGCTCACAATCATTACCCATTAAAAAGATGTAAATCAAAACTACAATGATATACCACCTCATCCCTGCAAAATTGGCAATGATTAAAAAAACAGAAAACGACAAGTGCTGATGAGGTTGTGGGGGGATTGGAACTTTTATACATTGGTAGTGGGATTGTAAAATGGCACAACCACTATGGAAAATGGTATGGCGCTCCCTCAAAAAGCTAGAAATATAAATACCATATGATCCAGCAACCCCACTCCTAGGTATATATCCTACAGATGTAGGAGCAGTGACACTAAGTCTGCTAAACATCACATGGATAAATCTGGAGGACATTATGCTGAGTGAAATAGGTTAATCACAAAAGGACAAATATTGTATGGTCTCACTTTTATAAAAAGTCAAGAATAGGTATACACACAGAAAGCAATGTTCTTTGATGGTTACCAGGGATCGGAGGGGGAAGGAGGGGGAGTCACTTTCTAGATAATTGTCAGGTGCCATCAAATCGATTCCGATTCATGGCGACCCTATGTACAACAGAACGAAACACTGTCTGGTCCTGCACCAGCCTCACAATCATTGCTATGTTTGAACCCACTGTTGCATCCACTGTGTCCGTTTCGTTGAGGGTCTTCTTCTCTTCTGCTGACCTTCTTCTTTATCAAGCGTGATGTCCTTCTCCAGAGACTGGTCCCTCCTGATGACATGGTCAAATTCGTAAGATGAAGTGTCACCATCTTATCTTCAAAGGAACATTCCGGCTGTACTTCTTCCAAGAGAGATTTGTTCATTCTCCTGGCCAAAACCCAACACAGTGCCTTCGAGCCGATTCCGACTCATAGAGGCCCTATAGGACAGAGTAGAACTGCCCCATAGATTTTCCCAGGAGCGCCTGGCAGATTCGAACTGCTGACCCTTTGGTTAGCAGCCGCAGCACTTAACCACTACGCCACCAGGATTTCCATTCTTCTGGCAGTCCATGGTATATTCAATATTCTTTGTCTACACCACAACTCAAAGATGTCAGTTCTTCTTTGGTCTTATTCATTGTCACCATGGCATGAGTCATGTGCACCGTATTCCTCAAAGTGACATCTTGGTTTTTTAACACTTTAAAGAGGTCTTTTGCAGCATATTTGCCCAATGTCATACGTCATTTGATTCCTTGACTGCTGCTTCCATGGACATTGATTGTGGATACAAGTAAAATGAAATCCTTGACAACTTCAATCTTTTGTCCATTTATCATGATGTTGCTTATCGGTCCAGGTGTGAGGATTTTTGTTTTCTTTATGTTGAGGTGTAATCCATACTGAAGGCTGTGGTCTCTGATCTTCATTAGTAAGTGCCTCGTGTTCTCTTCACTTTCAGCAAGAAAGGTTGTGTCATTTGAATATCACAGGTTGTTAATGAGTCTTCCTCCAATTCTGAGGCTATGTTCTTCTTTATACAGTCCAGCTTCTCAGATTATTTGCTCAGCATGCAAATTGATTAAGTATGGTGAAAGGATACAACCCGAATGCACACCTTTCCTGATATTAAACCACGCAGTATGCCCTTATTCTGTTCGAATGACTGCCTCTTGGCCTATGTACAGGTTCCACATGAGCACAATTAAAAGTGTTCTGGAATTCCCATTCTTTGCAATGTTATCCATAATTTCTTATGATCTACACAGTTGAATGCCTTTGCATAGTCAGTAAAACACAGGTAAACATCTTTCTGGTATCCTCTGCTTTCAGCCATGATCTATCTGACATCAGCAATGATATCCCTACTTCCACATCCTCTTCTGAATCCAGCTTGAATTTTTGGCACTTTCCTGTTGATGTACTGCTGCAGCTGCTTTTGAATGATCCTCAGTAAAATTTTACTTGCATGTGATATTAACAATATTGTTCAGTAATTTCTGCATTCCATTGGATTATCTTTCTTTGGAATAGATAGTAGACGCTTGTTATTTTTAGTGAGGGAAAGGTAATACCCAATATGGGTGAAATCTGCACAACTTGTCCAAGGTAAATGAAAACACTAAGATGTATGCAAGAATAAGGGACAATTTTAGTAAATGCTTTAACATACCATTTTGCAACAACAATAATAACAACCAAAAAAATATGTGTGTGGTTACAGTGGTAGACATGTATCCATATATGTGTATAGGAAAGCACATATGAGTATGTGGGTGTTCATGTGCAGGTGTATCTGTAGGCAAATGTGTACATATGTATATGTGCACTGCCTATATATTTGGAGTGCTGGTGACACAGTGGTTAAGAGAGTGGCTACTGACCAGAAGGTCAGCAGTTTGAATTCATCAGCTGCTCCTTGGAAGCCCTATGGGGCATCTCTGTAGTATAGGGTCCTTATGAGTTGGAATTGACTCAACGACCTATATATTCATATACATAATAAACTATATAGGGGACACAGTTACAGATACTTCCTAGACATAACCAAACACCTTGTGGGATTAGATTACTAGGTTTGAAGGCTTGGGACCATAGCTTTATTGGGACAATTCAGTCAATTGGCAGATCATAGTTCATAAAGATAATGTACTACATCCTAGTTTGGTGACTGGTGTCTAGGGTCTTAAAAGCTTGTGAATGGCCATCGAAGATACAGCTATTGGTCTCTGCTCATTCTGCAAGAAAAGGGAATGAAGGAAACCAAACAATCACAGAAGAAACTAGTTCACAGGAATAATAGCTCATATGAACCACACTCTCACCTAGCCTGAGACCAGAAGAACTAGATGGTGCCTGCCTACCACTACCAACTGGTCTGAGCGGGGATACGATAGAAGGTTCTGGACAGAAAGGGAGAAAGATATAGAACAAAACTCAAATTCCTTAAAAAAGCCTGGCTTACTGGAATGATAGAAACTAGAGGAACCCCAGAGACTATCGCCTGAAGATACGCTTTGAGCTTGGAACTGAAGCCACTGAAGGTCGTCACCTTTCATCCAAACAATAGAATGGCTTATAAAATAAACAATATCACCCATGAATACTGTGCCCCCTTAAATAATTAACTAAACCAAACCAAAACTAAACCCAGTGCTGTTGAGTCGATTCTGACCCATAGCGACCCTACACATGAGACCAAATTGTCAACATTTACCCTGAAACAAAGACGAGAAGCTCAGCAGAGGCAGGGAAGCTAGATTAATGAAAACAGAATGAAAAGAATGTAAGTAATGAGAATTTTGACACAGTGAAAAATGCAATCAATGTCATGGAACAGGTTGTATAAAAATTGTTAAATGGGAACCTAATTTCCTATGTAAACTTTCACCTAAAACGCAATAAAATACTAGAAAAAAAGAATTAAGCTCATGCTATCTGAAATCTCTATGAAGATTACATTTCTGCTTCATTATCACCTACAAATATTATCACTGTCATTTTATGCTTTCTTCTAAAATAACATTTTTCTCCTATGAGATTTACAAAATCCAAAAGATATCCTTTACTGGCATTAATTTGCAAAGTGCTTTTCTCTGAAATATCTAGAAGAGCAACACAAAATAATAAGATATTAACAAGATAATAATTGATAATAATGAGTAATAATAACAATTGATGAGTTTGAGCTTTTACTCTGCTTTGGCCCCGTGCTCAGCTATTTATGTACATTGATATATTTATTGCATGACACAGACTGTAAAATAAGAGACTAGAAATTTGTTTCTTAAAATCCTGAAACTTGACTGCATTCAGTGTGACAATGGTTGATATTTTGACTGGCATAGTCTTTCCTGCAAATACATGCAAATTTAGGCAACATACACACAGAGAGGTTCTAATGAAGACTCACTTGGCTATTAATGTAGTCTTCAGCTTCACATATTCCCTGAACTTGGAGAAGCAGTGAGAGCAACTTACATATGTTGTCCATGGAGGGAATTTGACAGACACTGTAGGCAGGAACATGAGTCTTAACTCTGTTCCAGATTGGTAAAAACGAGAAATGCTAGAAAGACCACAGCAGAAAAAGTCCCAGGAAAGCACCAGAATCTTTTTGGTGAAAATATCAGTCACCAGAAACTACAATATAGTGTGTTCTGGCAACATGTTCTTCCATTGGTATGTCTACACTGGGATGCTGTTTAAGAAATACATGATAACAATTACATCACATCAGCTATGCTGGAAGTCACTCTCTCATTTTCTCTCTCTCTCGGCATTACTTTAAGTCACATCCGTGTAAGACTATGTTAGTGGTTTTCAGTCATCTGCCTGCACCTACATGTGGAAAAGGAGCCCTGGAGGTACAGTGGTTCAGAGCTTGGTCAGAAGCTCAAACCCATCAGCCATCTACCAGCTGCCCTATGGGAGAAAGATGCGCCAGTCTGCTTCTGTAAAGATTACAGCCTTGGAAACCCCTAGGGGAAGTTCTACTCTGCCCTATAGGGTCACTATGAGTCAGAATTGACTCAACAGCAATGGGTTTTTTCTTTTTTTTTCATATGTGTGGAAAGCAAAAGTTACCAAGCATAGACGCATCCGTGTGTGTTATATTAGCAATGCAAATATGAGTAGCGTTGCCCTAGGTGTCAAATGTGTTCCTAAACATTAATAATTTTTAATTAGTCTGGGAAAAAAAAAAAAAGAAGGGCATGTTTCCATCATTTTATGCAATGGCTGAATTTCTGGAAAATTCTAATTATGTTTAAAGTGTACAAATAATTGTTGTTAATTGCCATCAAGTTGATTCCAACTAATGGCAACCCCGTGTTACAGAGTAGAACAACTCCACAGGGCTTTCAAGGCTGTGACCTTTCAGAAGTAGGCCTGTCTTCTGAGGCACCTCTGGGTGGGTTTGAACCGCCAAGCTTTCAGTTAGTAGTTGAACACTTAACCCTTTGTGCTGCCCAGGGACTCCATGTACAATAATAGCTTGTGTTTATAAAGTTGAGTTATATTAGGTGCCACTCATACCTATACCAAAATCTTGTTAAAATATTAAAAATTTGATCAATACTCACAGGTAATCTTTGCAGTATATCCAGCATCCCTGGCCTCTACCCATTAAATGCCAAAAGTGCCCCCCATTATTGTGACAACCAAAAAATGCCTTCATAAATTTCCATTATCACTTTTGGTATGACAATGGTAAGTTCTGACATTTGTGACCCAGGTACTCTGGTCTATTTGAAAGGATTCCTCATTGTTGTTGTTGTTAGGTTCCATTGAGTCGGTTCCGACTCATAGGAACCCTATAGGACAGAGTAGAACTGCCCCATGGAGTTTTCTAGGCTGTAATCTTTACAGAAGCTGACTGCCACATCTTTCTTCCATGGAGCAGTTGGTGAGTTTAAACTGCCAACCTTTTGGTTAGCAGCAGAGTGCTTAACCATTGGGTCACCAAGGCTCCGTCTCTCTTCATATAAACAGGGACAAAATGTTCCTTTCTGTATGCATTAAGGTACGTTTTTCTTTAGTGATCTTAGCCTTTAGCCAACTTTGTCCAAACAAATAATTAATAGTTTTTGTAATGTGAAACCTCAGAAAACAAGTTTTTGATAACTTTAGCAGACTACAGGGTATTTGATTTTTAACCCTTTGGTTATCCTATTATTTTCTGATTTGAATTTTTTTAATACCATGTGTTTTCATTAATGGAAGCATACTGAGTCATGAGATACATTTAAATTTTTCTTTAGTAATATGGATTTTGAGAACTATTACCTGGGACTATACAGTTACCCCTGAACTTTTTGCATTCTCGAGCCTGCTGATTGATGGGCAGTTGTCCCAGTGAACCTTGGTTGATGAAAATACGGTGGGATGCCTTCCATTAAGTTACATGAAGAACATCTGTTTTTCCAAATATCACACACACGCACACACACACAAATCCCACCAGGGCTCCCTAACTATCACACTACTACTATCTATCTATTTCTATTGAGTCAATTCTGACTCACAGCAACCCTAAAGAACAAACTAGAACTGTCCCATAGGGTTTCTGAGTAGCGGCTGGTGGATTCAAACTGGCAAACTTTTGGTTAGCAGCTGAGGTCTTAACCACTGCGCCATCAGGGCTCCTCACACAGGAAACCATAAATATGCTTACAAGGCTTATCTAGGGGTAGAAAAGCCGAAAGAGACAAAATTTTCACCCAATCCCATTTACTGGTTGCAGTACCTTACCTGCAAGCCTCATGCTTCAACTAAAGTTTTTTAGCTTTTTGCCTTTACGCAAGTCCCCACTGAAAGGCAGCAAATACTTTCAGGGGGGAACGTGTACTCCCAAAGAATTCCAGAGCCATAAAATGTGGTTGGGATACCGTATGCCCACGGATCACCTAAGGGTTTTAAGAAACTTGTTTATCACAAAGTTCTTTTCCTACACACATACACTTACCAGTGACTTACATTCTGTTGCATAAAAAATTATGTTTCTAATAAAATGGTAGCAAAACAAAGAAGGCAAATTTAGTTATATATGAAACACTCCCAGAAAGTTTGATTTTCAAGTGTCTCTATGCAGGTAAAATGCAGGTGTGTCACACAATTCCTCTTGGACACTAAGATGCTCTATGATGCCTGTGTTTTTCCATTGTTAGGTTTGCTGTTTTTTTCTGAAGGTTTGCCATCTCAATGGTGATAGAAATTCCTAGTATCAGACTGGTAAGGTCCCCTTAGCTCCAGGACGTCTTTTCAGTAAATATATGAAATGGCAAAATGTCCTTGGTTATGCATTCCTGTTAAAATCCTTAGAACAGCTCTATCCTTCAGAAGTTTCTACATAATCATCCTGTACAATTTTATTCATTCAACAAACATTTGTTGAGCAGGTAAAATAAGTCTAGAGTACAAAAAAAAAAAACTCCATTTTCTTCGAGTTGATTCCAACTCATAGCAAACCTGCAGGAAAAAGTAGAACTGCCCCCATAGGGTTTCCAAGGCTATAATCTTTACAGGAGCAGAATGCCACATCTTTCTCTCCTGGAGCGCCTAGTGTGGGTTCAAACTGCCAACTTTTCGGTTAGCGATCAAACATTTAACCACTGTGCTACCAGAGCTCCTTAAGCCTAGAGTTTGCACTTATTAAATTATTTTCTTGATGAACCCAATAATAAATCATAGTTTTTAAGTAAACTATTACAGTAGCAATTATTATCAAAACTTGATACATTAATTCATTGCTATTACAATATTTATTAATTTCTATTCATTAGAAATAATAAATACCAATAATACCTCATTGCAGGCAAAATTATCTATATCTATTTCCCTTGATATTGCCAACAATATGTATGTGATCATAACCCTTATTCTACAGAATAAATTGAAAATCCACAGGCATGAATTCTAGGAAATAATCCTCTTTAAATCTCAAAGCTTCCCCAGACTATTAACATCTGTGAGCCTAATAAAGGCATTATTTAGTCTCTCGTAGAAGTGACATAAATATAAAACCCAATATATTTCCTATAGATTAGTTTCACTCATTTTATGGAACAGTTGAAAGAATTTTATTACATAAATACAAAGTGTTCTGGGCACTAATTACTATTTCCTCAACAAATCGTATTTATATTTTATTACACTTTAATTACATGCCATGCCATGTGCTAAATAGTGTATGCGCATTATTTAATTTATTTCTCATTATGCTATGAGAAAATTTTGTTATCTGCATTCACTGAATGAGGAAACCAAGGCCCAGATAGGTAATGTCACATTCAGAATTTGAATCCAAGGCTGAAAGAGAGGATAAAGGCTCAACCATCAAAAAACTGAGTCCCCAGTCAGAGCTACCTCTCTCAGGGCCTAGGGGGCAGCAAGGGCCAAAGAAGGATTTGGCCCTGGGCTTGGCTTCAGGGCAAAAAGTGTGCCCAGGGCAGCGAGAAGCAAAAGAGTCAAAAGATTTTCGGGGGCTCAAATTTTGGGGGAGAAACAAGATTTCAAGATCTATAAATCATGTCTAAATGCCTAATCTAAAGTGCAAGAACAAGCTAAGCCTAAGAAGATAATAACGATAACAATGCATTAACTGAGTAACTTTCTGGAGCAGTCACTGTTACACATTCTTTATGTCAATTATCCGTAATTCTCACAAAACTCCTGTAATAGGTCTTATTATCACTCTCTTATAAATGAGGAAACTGAGGTTCAGAGAGGTCTACATATGCTCTGCACCACAAACGCATTATGGGGCAGATTTCGGATTCTAACCGACTCCAAGTCCAATGCTACTCTCCCTGCTGCCTCAAAACCAGGAGACGGTTTGCAACTGAGACGGAGTGGGTAAGATGGGGGATGGGCACACTAAGACTCCTTAGTGATTGTCAGGGAACAAAACTAAAGCCAAAAAACCAAACCCATTGCCGTTGAGTCTATTCCGACTCATAGCGACCCTATAGGACAGAGTAGAACTGCCCCATAGAGTTTCCAAGGAGCGCCTGGCAGATTCCATAGCACTTAACCACTATGCCACCAGGGTTTCCCAAAACTAAAGCGGCCCCACTTTATTCTTTTTGGCCCTAGGCAAAATGGGTGAGGTACTCTGAGTTAAATGCCCAGGGTATTACAGACTAGACAGACTTACATAAAAAAAAAAAAAAAGCCTGTGATAAATATGTTTTGAATAATTCATTTACTGGTCACAAAACTCTGGTGAAAAACAAAATTGACATCTTGTCCCACCTTCTTTATAGCTAAGCATATTAAGCCTCAGAAATAAAATCAAAGCAAATAAACAAGTACAACAAAAACCCTTTGCATCATGGAATAAATGAAAACAAAACAGGAACCCTGTCTAGCATTAGCTCCCCAATCGATTAAGGCTTTAGCCTTTCCCCCAAAGTTGCCAGCTCCCTAGGAAAATAAGGCTAATTCTGACTTCACAGTACTAACACATGCAGATTTGTGAAGACCCTTGCAGGTATAGTAATCATTTGAGAAAACTACTGCTTTTCTTCCACTGTGAATAAGGTAAACGCAAGCTTGGGAACCTGGTATTTTGGGTGTGTGTTTGTTTCCCTTTAAATACCTGCTTTGAACTGTGTTCTGGGAACCAGTTTTTCAGAAGCCTCCTTTGTAAACATTTTGCTTTTGCAAGTAAATGTGTTTTTCTTAATGGTTTGTTTCCGAGTTTTCCTTTGACACTAACCTAGTGACATATATTCAAACAGAAACCATTAATTCATAAGGAAAGAAAATTACAAACTTACAGCAAGTTCTAAACTTACTAAGGATGACTAATAATGTAAACCTGTTTTCCAAAGCTGATTTCAATTTATTTCACTCAGTTGAACTACGTGTAAAAAATGTTTTATTCTTTCCCATATATGTAGGGAGCTGGAGAAAATTATATCAAGTTCAGTGATTTTGTTTGTTTATTTATTCAGTAAGTACTGAGTATTAACATGCCAGACACTATTTTAATTACTGAAGATAAGGGAATGAATAAAACCAACACGGTCCTTGCCCCCGTGGAGCTCACTTTATAAAGTACTATTCATGTATTATAAAATTACACGTAATATTAAGGATAATTGATTTTTATATAGTGCAAATTTGGCTGAACAATTAAGGCTTAGATTTCATTCAGAAGTATTATATTTTTCTTTTCACGTATTTTGGGAGAACTTTTTATATCACCGTTTAATATTTAGTGAGCTTGAAATGCAAGCTCAGATAGTAGAGCCTCTATCACACAAAGACAAAAAACAGTTTCCCCATTTGAATGTGATGGTAGCTAAGATGGCTGAGACCTATTCTAAAATCTTCATATATTGAGAGAAGATTGAAAAATGGCCCAATCTAACCATGAGAGACGTTAAAGAATTAGTTAACAGCATTTCATGAAAAAGTTTTAGACATTGGGAAATCTCCATTCAAAGAGCTATGGACACTACGATTAAAAAAAAAAAAGCTAATTCGCCTTTAGAAACATCTAAGTACCAGCTTGCTCACTAAGGGAATTTGTCTCAGTACTTTGTGGAGAAATTATTGCAAAACCATTTCTATTTGGGGGGAGTAAAAAGAAAACTAAAGTGACAATCTGCAGCTTCCATTGTTATGAGCATTCTTTCTGATGTGAATGTAGTTAGAGAATACCAACAGCCATTGGAGGAGATTTCGTCTATTTAAAAGGATAAGCTAAGTGATTATTGCCGACCTTACTAAATGTTATTCGTACAGAAATAAAGCTCTTTCAACTGCTCTTTGCTGCTTGTTTACAAGACCTCCATTGTGCAAAGTAAGCAAGATATGCCCATGTAAAGATTATCTTTGCTCCACTGGCAGACTAGTACCTCCAGTTCATATAATTCCTTCTGAATTAAAAGAATTTGGGGCGGAATTTGCGGGGTCATTAAAACACTTGTTCTGTATATAAACGGTCTGTAATGGTGTTTGTCTTTTGTTTCTGACTCTTCTTTCCTATCCTGTTCAGGAATAAGACCAGGGTGGCTCTGTAATCGTGGTGGAATGTTCAGTGAAGTCAGAGTCAAGTTGTTGAGGACACCAGTACAATCTGGGGGAGTCTGAGGTATCCTGCAGGGTTTGTGAGGAGGGTGCTGGAGATGGTTGTGGGTTTCATTTGCAGAGTGTTTTGGGATGCCTGAGGTGAAAATTACAGCAATTTAAAAAGTCTAGCAAACACTTTCCAGCTGATAGTGCTAAGAACATGACTTGTAGCCTCCTTTCCTTGTTTGCTTCTTTGAATGAAGATAGCAGAACTGCACTCTATGAACAATTACCCTTTAGGTGAATTTTTATGAATTAAACTAATTTATCTTTTAAAAATCCATTTATATTTATTTTCCTCCTTTGTGAGTGACTTAGACAATGGAGTAGACAATGGAGTATGCCCACTAAATTTATCAAAGTTTTTAGAGCTCTGGTTTTTAATTACTAATTTGAACCCCACCGCACTTCTGGTAGAATGAGGGCTGTATTCTGAAGAAGAAAAAAAAGACAGACAAAAACAGATTATGCAGTATACAAATAGGGTATCTGGAACTCGCTCTCACCTAAAACAGCATTGAATGCAAAAGTAGTTGCTCTAGACCCCATATCCTTTTTATTTCGTTTTATATTTTTTGTTGTTCTGATATTATCAACCAGTACAATAAATTGCCACCTCAGGTGACACATTGATCTTAACAAAATTAAAATGGTGAAGATAGAAAGATTCATGAATAATTGAATGTTTTTATGCAAAAACAAAACCTTTATCCTACACTAAAAGTTTTAAGTGTATTTCTCCTTAGAATGAAATTATATGGCTGCAAAGAAATACTTCATTTGACCCTACTTGTACTTTTATAATTTTAATCACATAACAGAATTGGATTTGTCAGAATTTACTATTAATGATTCAGAATTGTTCTTTCAACCTATATAAAATTATGAATGTACTATTTTATAGATAAAGAATAAATTAATTTCATTGCCCTTTCTTTCCTAGACATTAGAAACTATGAGAACCCAAAATAAGCATGATGCACTTATTATAAAATGAGCCAATTTTGAGAGTACATTAAACTATCCCTACAGGTAGTTTTGTTCAATGCTTAAAACGTTAGGCCTCTAGGCATATATGAATTGCTTTTATAGTTCTAACATCAGAATCTACATGTCAGTTTAATGCCTCCACGAGGCAGAGTGTTTTATTTTTTTTCTTTTTTCTTATAATTCTTCAAAAGGATAATAAGGTAAAGAGGTAATACTTTATGGATGAATCTAAGCATAAGTAATAGAAGCCATGTAATTTTTAAATTAATAAATGAAAGAAATGTTTAATATAGATATCTCTAGTAGTAATTTAGAAGAGAGTTGACTAAATTTGAAACAGCTAAGAAAAATGATATAGCTCTGTTCTAGTTCCAAAAATTTCATATTTCTTACATACATGGGTATATCAAAGACATTTAATGAAAGGAATATCTTTACTTACAATAAATAAGAACCCTTACTCCTCCTGTGACTCTCTTTCATCTATTCTTAATTCTGCTCTTCTTCACCTTCCCAACAGTTGGCTATCCATCATCTTTTCCTTTTCACCTCTCTTCTCTAATCCTTAAGCAGTCCATAATAATCATGGCATAAGTCTGAGAGTGCAAACTACAAACGAATTGTTCCCAGGTTGTCAAATGAGAGTGAACAGTAAGAAAGGCCTGTGACTAAAACCACTGTTCATGAGTATTCATTCAGCTCTTGATGTTGTCAAAAAATTTTAATTCATAAAATATCAGTACAAAGAACAAAGTGCAACTTTGCAACTATTTGCGTAGAAGTTACCACTTAAAATGAACACCAATACCTGTGACATTTGGGCTGTCTAGACAAAGGTTGTTTACCCAAACTAAATCCATTAAAGGTATGTCTCACACTGTTAGCTAAATCCTACTGAAAATATTCTTATTGAGTCCAGCTTGCCCTGGTGCCTAACTCATGGCATAAATTAAGGTTCAGGGAAAGTCTCTTAACTCTTTCAGATCTTTAGAGCAGTATTCAAAAAGAGCAATTCAAGTGATCATTGGATTAATCCAAAATGTAAACTTGGGCAAGTTAAAGTGTATTTATCACAGCAAATTTTCATCTTCATTGAAGACATAAAATTTAACCTCTGAAAATAGAGCCACAAAGAATGGGTATTTACTGAAGCCAAACAGATACAATTGTATATGTGTGCTGTGTGTGTGTGTATGTTAATTTGGATAGAATAGAGAGTTTGTGAGTTTTTGCCCACAGGAGTGGTTTATAGATCAAACAGTTGAGAACCACAGCAAAATAATAACAGTATGCACTGTACCTGCAAGAAGGAAAAAAGGAATAATTAGGCTTGACATTCACCCCAAGAGGTTATTGTGTCTCCTAAGCACTTAAATTTACTGCCTTTATGAAATTTAAAAATTAGAGTTCATTTTGTGATTTTTTTTTTTTTTAATTTCTTTGTCTTTTCTACTTTTGCCTCATGTTCTACAGGCTAGTTCCCTGACCCTTTTTTGTACTTATTACACCTGATACCTTAAGTCATTATTTTCTTTCGACAAACATAGACTAAGACAGATGAAGTTTGAAATGCTTCAGCCAAAGTTAAGAAAAGGCTGCTGAGTTATCAATGAATTTAGGACCACTCAGAGGTGTTATGATTTAAACTGATCATTCAGCAAAGATGTGGTGAATGTGGAAAGAGCTAGGCTGTAGAATTCATATAATCTAATTGTTCTTTCATTGTCACTTTGATTTCCTTGCAGCTGAGTCATTTGATTTATTTAAAATATTTAAAAGCTGCATTTCTTTCCCCACATCCTCAGCTTCTGGGCTTTGTTGCTTCAGATCAGAACATGAGCCAATGTACTCTGTTCCTCCTCTAACCAGGCTAAATAAAAAATAACAACTTCTTGAAAAATATTTGGTAGAGTGATTGTAATCATTATCGGTTTGGTTTTTGTTAACCTTTATTTTTTGTTTGAGGAAGATTAAGTCAATCCACCTGGAGTTTAATACTGTATGTTACTATAGTAACTTTATAGCCTGTTTGGCTGTGACAAAGGGGCTTCATCTCGTCCATTTCATGCTCCTGTGTCGACCTACTCCCTCCCAGTGTTTTATTATATCTGTCTTTAAGGGTATCTGCGGGAGCCACAGCTGCTGTGCTTTTGTAACAAAAAGCAGCTTTCACTGTGTGAAATGCTTGGCTCTAAGAGGTCTTACAGGCTGATGGCATTATTGAATTTCAAAGCAAAGACAAACAACATTAAATTGTTTAAAGTTAATATTCATGTTTTCCTGCCTACCAGGTATTTTTCTAGAAATAGTATATAATCTATTTACAGAAAAAGTATATAATTGCTATCTATTGGAATTATGAATGAAAGGATAGAGAATAACCTTAAGGTAATGTAACTTGAAAAAAGAAACACAAAATATATTCATGTCAGGAAATATACCAACTTGGTATGCAGACTTTAAGGGGAGAGAATTTTTTTTTTCTTTTAATCAAGTAACTTGATGGCTTTGTTCCTTTCAAGTTTTATATATCTCTTATATATAATGTTGCCAATTGAATAACTTCTGAATGTGTTCTTATAACCTATATATTGATGCTGACTAGTATAATGTTGCCAATTGAATAACTTCTGAATGTGTTCTTATAACCTATATATTGATGCTGACTAGTATTATTTACTTTAGCAAAACTTTGCCTATTTAAGATTCTATTTTTAAACCAAAGTTTTAGTCTCCATCTCTTATGAGGAAATTTATTCATCTAAGTCATTCCCAAAAATAAAGCATCAGGATTTGCAGGGTGGAATTAAACACACTTTCAGTAAACTCAGAAGTGATTTACATGAATGTGCTAAGAAAACACTTTTGAAAATGGTTCTGTTTTTCTGTTGCTCTCATCTGATTTATTTATTTAGCCAAAGCACCTGCCCAATTTGAAACATCAAACTTTTCCTCCTCCCGGTTTGGTCAAGTATATAGTATTTGCCACCATTCTCTAAAAGCCAACTTTAGTGAGATTGTTTCCTCAGGATGTCAGTGCTGTGATTTTCCAGTTGTGTTAATTGTTGTGTTGGAAAAATGGTGAGTGCTCAATGCTATCTCGTTAACTTGCTAAGCATCTGGTCAGCAGGGTAGTTCAGTTCCAGCAAGGCTCTTGACACCTCTGCCAAGGGTTATTGATACCTCACACACCCCAGCTGAGGCAGATTGTTTTAGTTGGGCTTCACATCCATAGCATAGCCTGAAGTTAAAAAAAAAAAAAAAAAAAAATCAAGTGATTGACAGCCCATACCTCCTGGGCCCTTCTTACTACCAGACACAACATCTGCTATGCCCTGTGGAGCAGTGAACCAACACACACCAAGAGAGAACTGTTTCTAGTATTGTCAGGGTGGATTTTGTTTAACCCTTTGTGGTTACTCTCTGGAGAAAAGTATGAGGTAGGGTGGGAGGAGATGTAGATTTCAGGGAAAATAAGAATGCCTTGCTTTCAAAGAAATGTTGTTTGACAAAAAATTATAGAAAGTGACAAAAAGGAGCCTAATATGTGAGTGTCCAGAAAAAACCTCATCATTGTGCTTTTGATGGCCAGATGAAAGATGTGTCATATTCTCTCCCATCGGTATGTCAGAATCAAAAAACTGAGTTTGTGCAGAGCAATAAATTAGCAGCCAATGGTTTTTGGTTTTCACACACTAGCCTCAAGCACATACGGTTTTCATTGGATCTAGTTTTATAAAAATTATTCTCACAGATTCGAAAGAGTTGTTGAAAGCCAGTATACTTGTTAAGTAATGTGTCTATACCAAAGCTTTCATATGGCAAAGGTCCTATGCATTCTATATTCTGTGCCTTCCAAAGTTGTAACCCTGAAATGTGGGAGTCTATAGATATTCTTGGAAAATTGTTTTTTGTTATTGCCAACCCAACTACCCTGCTGATAAAATAAAAAATCCTGTGTTTGATAATAAATATGGTTCATTAAAAATGCATCAAGAAGCTTGTGCAGGCTGCCAGCAATGTATAAAAACATTTAAAGGTTGCCCAAAGCAATTTCCAGGTTAAAATTGTTTTTGACATTTTTGAAAGGGCTCGTTTTTGTGTCTGGATATTTTAAGATATCTTCTGAAACAATTTTTCACACTTTGGGCATATTAGTAAAAAAAGATAAAGAATGGGAAATAATGTTGAGTTAAAATCATCTAACTCCTTTGCATATGTGTTCTCTGCTACTGACATGAATAAAAATTAGGACACAGAGCTTTTGTGTTGAAAAGATCTAAGAGCATTTTAGCTCATTTCTTTTCATTTGGGTCAGCATTTGATGAACTAACTCTCCATCATGAACTATTAGTTAATAGCCATAATATTTCTGTTTATAATGCTTTAAGGACAAGCGATGCTACAGAAGGGCTAGTAGCATATTTATTATGTCTTATTACAAATATAATTAGCAATATTATTATGTATCACTATCACTTGTCAGCAATATGTAACTTCCACATAATTCACTCAATTGTATAAAAAAAGAAATTATTACTTGGGTTACATGGTGTTATCATATTGTTATCACTAAGAGAGTTATATTAAGTACATACCTGGTACTTAAGACACTATTTTTTCAACCTGTTCTCATGCCTAAAGTTTTGGCCAAAGACAGATTATTTTCTAATAATCAAAATTATAAAATATTTAAATACAATTTACAAAATTTTTTCCATTATTTTCAAATTTTATTATGTTCCATATTAATACGTGTGTGTATGTGTTTAAAGCTTAATCCTGTTTCAACAATATCTATTACAGTTCCACTAATACATAGTTCCCATTATTATAGCTTTACATTATATCTCAATATGAGGTTGGAAAATATCTTTTTTTTTTTCCATCAATTTTTATTCTTGGATACTTGCACACACACTCTTCTTCCATAGAAATACATAAAAGAAAAAAAAAAGAATAGATATAATAATTTGGTATCCTTTACTTGATCCAATCATATAGTCTCTGGGAATAAGAGAAATTAGCTCATTTACAGTAATTATGATCAGTGATTACTGACTGCTGTCATCTTACTTTATGTTTTCTATTTGCTATGCATTCTCCATGTTTTCCAGTCTTCTACTAGAATAAATTTCACTTGTTTCCCATTTTGACAGGTCTACATTTTATTTCCATTCTTTAAGTTGTTAGATTTAAATTTCAACTCACATATTTTATCTTATATTTTTCTTTCCCTTCTTCTCTCTGAACCCCTCCCCATACTCCAACTCCTTTGTTGCTGTCATCTGGAATTTTATTTTCAGATTATTAATAAAAGCATTAACTTCTTTCTTTTCCCTTCCTTTGTCTCCTCCTCCTC
The DNA here is from genome assembly GCF_024166365.1 of Elephas maximus indicus. Classification (NCBI taxonomy): domain Eukaryota; kingdom Metazoa; phylum Chordata; class Mammalia; order Proboscidea; family Elephantidae; genus Elephas; species Elephas maximus. The sequence continues at coordinate 162,834,738 of NC_064819.1, forward strand.
ATCCTTCTATTTTTTCCTCTCCCTTCTTCTTCTTATTCCAATTTATATTTACCAAGTTTTAGCAATCATTTTGCTTAACTTTATGCTCATTGTTGCTCCTTGCATTCTTCTAAATTCTGTTTCTTCTTTTGGAAAAATATATCCTCAAGTGTGTGGTTACTTTTCCGTCAGAGAATTTCTCATTTTATGTATTTTCCCCTTGAAAGTAGATTTATTTAAGCATTTCTTTCTCTACATTCTATTATATTCTCCTTTAGAAAACACTGTAGATAAAACTGCTTTCTTCCATTCTATTTAGTATTTCAAACTTTTAAATATCTTTTTACTCTATTTTGGCATGATTCTTTAGCTTGGTCATATAGCTCACTGATTTGTTTTTTACCAGTGTGCAATTGTTAGTCTATTTATTTTCAGATCATAATTACATTTTTATTTCAAAAACTTTTAAACTTTATAACTATCTGTTCTTATCCCATGAATACTATTTTTCTTCTTTCTCTTTCTACATATGTAAAATGCACTTATTTTGAAGTCATTTTCTGATTGGTCTATTTACTCCATTTCTTTAAAAAACAATTATTCTGTATTCTTGTTATTTTTTTCACTCTCTTATGGGTCAACTGCCCTCTGAAATTTGTTTATTCCTTCACCATGTTTATCTTATTGTTTCCCAATGTAGTAGTGTATTAGTTTTCTATGGCTGCTGTAAAATATTGCCACTGACTTAGTGGCTTAAAAGAATATAAGATGTTGGCAGGGCTGCCTTGTTTTTGGAGGCTTTAGAAGAAAATCTGATTTCTTGCCCTTTTCAGCTTCTAAAGACCACTCATATTCCATGGTTTTGGCCCTCTTTCTCTGTTTTTAAAGCCAGTAATGTTGGGTCAAGCCTTCTCACACTGTCCTCTCTCTGGTTCTGTCTTGTGCCTTTCTGTTTTACTTTTAAAGACCCTTGTGATTACATTGCAGCCCTGGTGGCACAGTAGTTAAGAGCTTGGCTGCTAACCAAAAGGTTGGCAGTTCAAAGCCACCAGCCACTCCTTCGAAACCCTATGGTACAGTTCTCTGTCCTGTAGGCTCACTTGAACTGGAATCAACTTGAGGGCAACAGGTTTGGTTTAATGGGTGATTACATTGGGCCCACCTGGGTAATCCAGGCTCATTTCCCTATTTTAAGGCTATTGCCTAAATTGTTTCAGAGAATAGAGGATTATTTTTAAGTCTTAAGAGGTAATGTAATGTGTTCTGCTGAATTCCTTGGTGCCTGTTCCTTCCCTTCAATTTCTCCCATTTGTAATGGAAATGTCTACCTTGTGCCCATTCCACCATTGTGCTTTGGAATCAGATAACTTGTATTCTAGATTTCACAGATGAACAATTTTTGGATTTTGGACTTGGAGTTGAACTAACACTTTTGCTATGATACGGTGTGGTGATTGTGTTTGACATATGGCAAAGACATGAATTTTGAGGGGCTAAAGGATGGAATGTTATGGATTAAGTAGTGTTCTCCAAAAATGTGTGTCAACTTGGCTAGGCCATGATTCCCAGTATTGTGCAATTCTCCACCATTTTGTCATCTCATGTCATTTCCCTATGTGTTGTAAATCATACCTCTATGATGTTAATGGGGCAGGCTTAGAAGGAGGTATGTTAATGAGGCAGGACTCAATCTACATCTACAAGATTAAGTTGTATCTTCAGTCAGTCTCTTTTGAGATACAAAAGAGAAAAGCGAGCAGAGACAGAGGGATCTCATACCACCAAGAAAGGAGCACTGGGAGCCGAGAGGTACACATCCTTTGGACCTGGGGTCCCTGAGCTGAGAAGCTCCTAGACCAGGAGAAGGTTAATGACAAGGACCTTCCTCCAGAACTGACAGAGAGAGAAAGCTTCCCCAGGAGCTGGGTCCTGAACTCAGACTTCTAGCCTCCTAGACTGTGAAAGAATAAATTTATGTTTGTTAAAGCCATTCACTTGTGCTAGTTCTGCTATAGCAGCACTAGGTAACTACCACAGAGACCCTATAGGACTTAGTAGAAGTGTCCTATAGGGTTACCAAGGCTGTAATCTTAAGGAAGCAGGCTGTCATAACTTCTTCCACAGAGTGCAGCTGGTGGGTTTGAACTGCTGGACTTTAGGTTAGCAGGTGAGCACTTAACCATTGCACCACTATGGCTCCTTTATAAAATAAGTACTAGATAATAATAAATTGAAAAGGTAGCTTCTGAGAGCATATAATTAATTATCAATAGATTTCTTACATCCAAGTTGAAAACTAAGTGGGAAAACAAGGATCACATTTTAAACAGAAGTAGGCATTCTGACTAGCTATAATGAAGAGATGTCTCTAAAAATATGTGACACTCAGTTGACAACCTAGAAAGGCCACTGTTTAGGAGAAGGACTACGGTAGCCTTAGAATAAAGACTACTATAGGCACACTGTAATAAAGCTAAAAGGCAAGACTCAAAAGAGAAATATGGTCCACCAATAAGTTAAGTACCTACCAGAACAAAATGCAGCATTCTTTAAAGGAATATAACAAAATGCAGACTCTAAGCAATGTAGAATGCAGAATTTCTAGTGAACAATAAAAGACTACTGTCATGAAAAGAAGCAGGAAAACATGACCTCTAACCAGGAAAAAGAGTTAATAAAAATGATTTTGAAATCACTCAGATGCTAAAATTAGCAAAACAAACAAAAAAGCAAAAAGCAACAACAAAATATGTTAGTGTGACTGGTATAAACCATTTGAGGCCTTAAAAGAAAATATGGTCATAATTAATAAATAGAGAAGAAATCTAATCAGAGAGGAGGAAACTACAAAAAGAACCAAGTGGAAGTTACTGACATTAATATTATGAGTCTACTGAAAGGTTTTAACTGTAATTCGAAGATGACTATCTTAGTTTTCTAGTGCTGCTATAACAGAAATACCACAAGTGAATGGCTTTAACAAATGGAAATTTACACTCTCACAGTTTAGGAAGCTAGAAATCCAAATTCAGGGCTCTGGCTCCAGGAGAAGATTTTTTCCCTCTGTTGGCTTTGAAGGAAGGTCCTTGTCAGCTTCCCCTGGTCTAGGAATGTCTCAGCACAGGGGTCCTGAGTCAAAGAATACACTTTGCTCCTGATACTTCTTTCTTGGGGGTATGAGGTCCCACTCTTCTCGTGTCTCTCTTTTATATCTCAAAAAAGATTGACTCAAGATACAACCTAATCCTGTAGTTTGTGTCCTGCCTCATTAACATAACTGTCTCTAATCCTGCCTCATTAACATTATACCCACTGCCATCAAGTCAATTCCAACTCACAGTAACCGTATAGGACAGGGTAGAATTGCCACATAGGGTTTCCAAGGACTGCTGATGAATTCGAACTGCCAACCTTTTGGTTAACAGCCAAGACCTTAACCACTGTACCACCAGGGCTTCATTAACATTATAGAGGTTAGGATTTATAACATATAGGATAATCACATAAAATCACAAAATGGTGGACAACTACACGACTATACAATCATGGCTAGCCAACTTGACTTACATTTTTGGGGGAACACAATTCAAACCGTGACAATGGCCAAAGAATTAGTGAACTGTAAAAAAAAAAATCAATAGAAACTATCCAATCTGAGGAACAGTTGGAAAAAAAGAAAAAGAAAATAATATTTTAATGAGCTGGGAAAATATTAAGCAGTATAACATGTGTGTAATTGGAGACCCAGAAGAAACAGAACCAAAATATTTGAAGAAACATGGTCCCAAATTTCCAAACTTGTTGAAGAAATATCAATCTGTATATCCAAGAAACTGCATGATCTTCAAGTATAATAAATATATAGGCAACATCACAGTCAAACTGATTAAAATTAAAGATAAATTTAAAATATTAAAAATAAGCAGAGAAAAGGACAATTTAGATAAATTGTAACAACCATACAAGAGACAACAGACTTCTCATTAGAAAAAATTGGAGGAAAAAAAATATTGGAACATATCTATCAACCTAAAATTCTATAGGCAGTGAAAATATTGTTCAAATCGAAGGCAAAATACATTTTCAGGTAAATAAAAACTAAGAAAATTTATTGTCAGTAGACCTGCCCTATAAGAAATTCAAAAAGTAGTTCTCCTGGCTAAGCAGGATTGACACAAAATCTACATTGAAGAAAGAAACTCTCCACAAGTATAAGGGTAAATACCAAATTAAAGTTTTCCACCTAAATTTTAAAAGGAACTTTTTGTATTAAAGTTAAACTGTGTTAAAGCAAGAACTTTGAATATTTTATTGTGGGCTTTATAATACATATAGAGAATACATACACACACAGAACACAGGGATAAATGGAACTTTATTGTTCAAAGAATCTTATATTTTATGTAATGTGGTATAATATTAATCTTGTTTAGATTTTGACTTACATATGTTGTAACTCATAGAGTAATAATTTAAACAAATGCAAGGTATTGTAGCTAGAAAGTCAATTTTTTATTATTGTTTGTTGCTGCCGAGTCAATCCCAACTCATGGTGACCTCATATGTGCAGAGTGGAACTGCTCCATAGGGTTTTCAAGGCTATCTTCTGAGACCTCTCTGGGTGAGTCTGAACTGCCGAACCTTTGGCTAGTAGTCAAGGGATTAACCATTTGTGCCATCCAGGGACTCCAAAAAGTCAACAGAGGAATGTCATGATCGAATTATGTCCCCCCCACAAAAATGTGTGTGTCAAGTTGGTTAGCCCATGATTCCCAGTGTTGTGTGGTTGTCCTCCATTTTGTGATTGTGATTTTATGTTGAGAGGATTAGGTTAAGACTATAACACCACCCTTACTCAGGTCACCTCCCTGATCCAAGGTAAAGGGAATTTCCCTGGGATGTGACTTGCACCAACTTTTATCTCCCAAGAGATAAAAGGAAAGGGAAGCAAGCAAAGAGATGGGGGCCTCATACCACCAAGAAAGCAGTACCAGGAGCAAAGCACGTCCTTTGGATCCGGGGTCCCCGCTCCTCCACCATAGGAAGGTTGAGGACAAGGACCTTCTTCCAGAGCCTACGGAGAGAGAAAGCTTTCCCCTGGAGCTAATGCCTTGAATTTGGACTTTTAGCCTACTTTACCATGAGGAAATAAATTTTTGTTTGTTAAAACCATCCACTTGTGGTATTTCTGTTATGGCAGCACTAGGTGACTACAAGGAAATAAAATAGAATAATAAAAAAATCCAAAAATGAAACAAAACAAGAAAAAAATGACATAAGATCAAAAGCCTTATAGTAAAAATAGAAAACAAATAATAAAATAAGTATAAATTCATTAATATCAATTAGAAGGCAGGAGTTACCAGAAAGGTTAAAAAAGCATGACTCTGTTATCTACAAGATTTTGTACATGAAGAGAGAAGGCATAGATATTCTGAAAGCGAAAGAATGAAAAGGTATATTACACCAACTGTAAGCATAAAAAAGCTGGAGTATGGAATATTAATATCAGAAAAATAGACTTCAAAACAAGACTTATTATCAGAGACAAAGAGGGTAATTTCACAATGATAAAAACCGTCAATTCATTAAGAAGATATAACGATCATAAGTGATGTGCCCAATAACAGAGCTTCAAACTAAAGAAATGAAGAAGCGATACAGAATTAAAAGGAGAAAGGCAAATATAAAGGCCCAATTAAAGATTTTAACACTTCTCCCTCAGTAATTGAAAGAACAACTAGACCAAAAAAGTCATTTAGAACATGGGAAACTGAAAAGCACTCTATACCATCTTTACCTATTTTGTCCTTACAAAATGCTCACACAATAGCTGCAGATTGTACACTTTTTAAAATGCACACGAAACATTTACCTAGTCTATATGTTGTGCCAGCATATGCTGTTTGACCATAAGTGAATTAAATTCAAGATTAGTAACAATAAACATCTAGGAATCATAGAACGCTTTGATATAAAAAAGAAAAGCTCACTTTCAAATAATCCATACGTCAAAGATAAATCACAAAAGAAATAAGAATATAGTTCAAAATTGATAATATTAAAATTGCAATATGCCAAATTTTATGGAAAGCACGTAAAGCGTTGCCTACAAATAAGCTGTATATGCTTATTTGAAAAGAGACTAAATGTTTAAAATAAATTATTTTAGTTTTTACCATAAAGTTAAAGGAAGATTAGCAAATTAAATCTAAAAAGATATAGAATGAAAGAGTTAATAAAGAGAAATAAATAAAATAGAGAATGTTAACTAAGACAAAATTTGATTCTTTAAAAAGATTAGTAAAATTGATAAAATAACAGGAAGATTGATCAATGGAAAAAAAAGAATGAAAGTCCAAATAATTGATATATCACATAAGGAAGAGGGATCTCAATACAGATTTTCAAGACAATAAAAGAATAGTAAAGGAATATTATGAATGATACTATTCAATAAATTTGACAAATGAAGTGGAAGAATTCCTGGAGAAAAATTATAAAAACTAATTCAAGATGAAATAGAAAATATGAATAGTCACATATCAAGTAACAAATATAAATGTAAATACGCCCCCTCACAAAGAAATCTCAGGGCCTGAGTGGTTTCACTGGCAAATATTTTATTTGCAAATATTTATTTACCAAATATTTTACAGATAATACCAATCTTACCCAAATATTTCAGCAAGTAGAGATGGAGAGAACGCTTCCAAACTTAGGAGGTCAGCATTACCCAAAACCTGACAAAGAAAGTACCAAAAAAAAAAAAAAAAAACCACAGACTAATATCCCTGTGAATAGAGATAAAAATTTCTAGCAAAACGAAGCTAACAGTAAACTAAAAATATATTATGAGCAAATGGGGTTTCTCCAAAGAATGCAAAATTGTTGTAACATTTGAAAATCAGTTATTGTGATTCAGTATATTAACAGCCTGAAGGAGAAATAGGTTGGAATCCTCTCAATAAACGCAGAGAATGCATTTTCACAGTTTTACAATGGGCGTATCCAAAATATCTGTAGCTAATGTCCTACTTAATGGTAAAATAGTGAATGTTTTTCTGTAAAATTGGGAACAAGATCAAGATGTCTGTTTATACCATTTTCATCCCACATCATAACCAATAATGAAAGAAAAGCAAACAAGCATAAAATCTGTAAAGAAAAAATTAAAAGTCTTCTCTTGCAGATAGCATAATTGTTTACGTAGAAAACTACAAAGAATTTATAAAATAATTACTATAGCCAGTAAGTGAATTTAATAAAGTTGCAGGGTACAAGACTAATTTACTAACAGTATACAACTAGAAAATGAATTAAAAATCAATTTCATATACAAAAGTGTATAAAACCATGGAACACCTACAAACATATTTAACAAAAGACTGTAAAACCTCTGCAGTGAACATTACAAAACATCACTTAAAGAAATGAAGAAAAAGCTTAATAAATGGAAAGATAAACCATGTCTGTGGATTAGAAGATTCAAAATAGTTAAGATGTTAATTTTACCTCCAATTGATTTATACATTCAACATATTCCCAATGTAAGTCACCACAGGATTTTCTTTTAGAAATATAAAAGTTGATTTAAAATTTATATGAAAATGTAAAATACCTGGCATAGCCAAGCTTCTTGAAAAAAAAAGACGTGAAGGACTAACACCATCTAACTTCATGACTTCTATAAAACTATAATTAATACAACATGGTTTTGTGTAACAATAAACAGAACAACGGAACAGACTAGAGAGTTCAGAAACAGACCCACACTTAATACAGTGCAATTCAATTTCCCCAAAGGTACCAAGGCAAATGATTGTGGAAAATCTTTCCAACAAATGGAGTCAGATCAACTGAATATCATATGGAAAACATGAAGCTCAAACTCTACCCAAACTATAAATAATAATTGATTTGAAATGTATTATAACCTAAACGTTAACGCTAAAATCATAATAGTTTTAAAAACAAAGGAGATTATCTTGGCAAAGGGGGTTGGCAAAGTTTTCTAAAACAGGAGTAAGCAAGTACCACAAGGAAACAAAATTTATAAGAATGACTAATACATTTGGGAAATACAATTTACAGTCATAATAAGATACCATTATAAAACAAACCAACAAAAAAACCAAACCTGTTGCTGCTGAGACAATTCCAATTCATAGAGACCCTAAAAGACAGAGTAGAACTGCCCCCTAGGGTTTCCAAGGAGCACCTGGTGGATTTGAACTGCCGACCTCTTGGTTAGAGGCCGTAGCTCTTAACCACTATGCCACCAGGTTTTCCAAGATACCATTATACACCCACGAACTCCTTGGGTAGTGCAAGTGGTTTGTGATCAGTTGCTAACTAAAGGTGGGTGATCCAAATCCACCCAGAGGCACCACAGAAAAAAGGCCTGACAATCTGCTTCAGTAAAGATCACAGCCAAGAAAAACCTGTGGAGCAGTTCTACTCTGTAACATGTGGGGTAGCCAGGAGTCAAGACTGACTTGATAGTCTGTTGTTTTTTTTTTTTTAATACACTTACAGAAATTATTGAAATTAAAAAGAATGAGAATATCAACTTGATTTCAAATATCTCAAAAAGAATATGTGCATGTATAGTTGAAAACCAAAATTAAACCAAACCCATGGAGTTCGAGTCAATTCTGACTCATAGTGACCCTATGGGACACAGTAGAGCTGTCCAATGAGGTTTCCAAGGCTGTAAATCTTTACAGAAACAGACTCCCACATCTTTCGCCTGCCAAGTGGTTGGTGGGTTCTAACTCCTGGTCTTTTAGTTAGCATCCTAGCGCTTTAACCACTGTGCCACCAGGGGTCCTGTATAGATGAAAGAAATAATAATAAAGCAAGTATGGCAAATTATAAAAATTAGGAATTTGGATAAAGGTTTTATTGTAGTCTTAGAAATGTACTTGCAACTTTTCTGTAAGTCTCAAATAATATTAAAAAAATTACACCAAGTAATAAAGATACCTCATTTGAAGATTTGTGAATACTTTTTTAATCTTAAGTACCATCTTATCTCGTCAAGCATCTGTCAGTTTGTCATACTGTGGAGGCTTGCGGGTTGCTGTGACGCTGGAAGCTATGACCCACGAAGCTATGACACCAGTATTAAAATACCAGCAGGATCACCCGTGGCAGACAGGTTTCAGCTGAGCTTCCAGACTAATACAGACTAAGTTGAACGACCCTGTGGTATACTTCTGAAAAGAATTAGCCAGTCAAAACCTTATGAATAGCAACAGAACATTATCTGACATAGTGCTGGAAGATGAGCTCCTCAGGTTGGAAGGCACTCAAAATATGGCTGGGGAAGAGTTGCCTCCTTGAAGGAGAGTCGACCCTAATGACGTGAATGGAGTCAAGCTTTCAGGACCTTCACTGGCTGCTGTGGCATGACTCAAAATGAGAAGAAACAGCTGCAAGCATAATAATCGGAATAGGGAATGTACAAACTATGAATCTAGGAAAATTGGAAATGGAACACATAAACATCGATATCCTAGGCGTTAGTAAGCCGACATGGACTGGTTTTGGCCATTTTGAATTGGACAATCACATAGTCTGCTATACCGGGAATGACAACTTGAAGAAGAATGTCATCGCATTCATTGTCAAAAAGAACATTTCGAGATCTATCCTGAAATACAGTGCTGTCAGTGGTAGGATAATATTGATATGCCTACAAGGAAGACCAGTCAACGTGACTATTATTCAAATTTACAGACCAACCACTAAGGCCAAAAATGAAGAAATTAAAGATTTTTTACCAACTTTTGCAGTCTGAAATTGATGGAACATGCAATCAGGATGCCTTGATAGTTACCGGTGATTGTAATGCAAAAGTTGGAAACTAAGAAGGATCTGTAGTTGGAAAATATACCCTTGGTGTTAGAAACGATGCTGGAGATTACATGACAGAATTTCACAAGACCAATGACTTCTTCATTGCAAATACCTTTTTTAAACAACATAAACAATGACTATACCGGGCAGTGTTTAGTTCTGTTGTACTTAGGGTGGCTATGAGTCAGAACCTACTCAACGACACCTAATAACAACATGGGGAAAATATTAAATGACACAGGAAGCATCCAAAGAAGATGGAAGGAATACACAGAGTCATTATACCGAAAAGAATTGGTCAAAGTTCAACCATTTCAGGAGGTATCATATGATCAGGAACTGATGGTACTGAAGGAAGAAGTCGAAGCTGCACTGAAGGCAATGGTGAAAAACAAGGCTCTAGGAATTGACAGCAAAACAATTGAGATGTTTCAACAAATGGATACAGTGCTGGAAGTGGTCACTCATCTATGCCAAGAAATTTGGAAGACAGCTACCTGGCCAACCAACTGGAAGAGTTCCATATTTATGCCTATTCCAAAGAAAGGTGATCCAACAGAATCAGAAATTATCAAGAAAATATCATTAATATCACATGCAAGTAAAATTTTGCAGAAGATCATTCAAAAGCTACTGTAGCCATATATCCACAGGAAACTGCCAGAAATTCAAGCCAGATTCAGAAGAGGATGTGGAACCAGGGACATCATAGCTAATGTCAGATGGATTCTGGCTGAAGGCAGAGAATGCCAGAAAGACGTTTACTTGTGTTTTATTGATTATGCAAAGGCATTCGGCTGTGATGATCATAACAAATTATGGATAACACTGTGAAGAATGGAATTCCAGAACACTTAATAGTGCTTATGAGGAACCTGCACACAGATCAAGACGCAGTCATTTGAACAGGACAAGGGGATACTGCGTGGTTTAAAGTCAGGAAACGTGTGTGTCAGGGTTGTATCCTTTCACCATACCTATTCAATCTGTATGCTCAGCAAATAATCCAAGAAGCTGCACTATATGATGAAGAATGGGTTATCAGGACTGGAGGGAGGCTGTTAACTACCTGTATTATGCAGATAACACAGCGTTGCTTCCTCAAAGTGAAAAGGACTTGAAGCACTTACTGAAGAAGATCAAAAACCACAGCCTTCAATATGAATTACACCTCAGCTTAAAACAAAAATCCTCATAACTGGTCCAGTAAGCAACATCATGATAAACAGAAAATATACTGAAGTTGTCAAGGATTTCATTTTACTTGGATTCCCAATCAGCACCCATGGAAGCAGCAGTTAAGAAATCAAAAGATGCATTGCTTTGGGCAAATCTGCTGCAAAAGACTTCTTGAAAGTGAAAAAACAAAGATGTCCCCTTGAAGACTAAGGTGCACCTGACCCAAGCCATGGTGTTTTCAATCACCTCGCATGCATGTGAAAGCTGAACAATAAATAAGGAAGACTGAAGAAGAATTGACCCCTTGAAATGTGGTGTTGGCAAAGAATATTGAAAATACCATGGACTGCCAAAAGAAGGAACAAATCTGTCATGGAAGAAGTACAAAATAAATTTTCCTTATAAGCTAGGATGGCGAGACTACATCTAACATACTTTGGACATGTGATCAGGAGGGATCAGCCTCTGGAGAAGGATATCATGCTTGGTAAAGTAGACGGTCGGCGAAAAAGAGGAAGACCCTCAATGGGATGGATTGATGCAGTGGCTGCAACAATGGGCTCAAGCATAAAAATGATTGTGAAGATGGTGCAGGACCAGGCAGTGTTTCATTCTGTTGCACATAGAATGAAATGAATTGAACTGACTCGAAGGCACCAAACAACAACAACACAATGTTATCTTCTGCAAATACTGTTTAGATAGAGGTATCAACAACTATCTAAAAACCTACTGAAAATTTAATTGCATGTAATTTCTATAGTGACATTTTTGATACTGCAGCACATCTACATATTATTTAATGAATTATATTTTTCTTTTACTGTTAAAAATTCATGCTTAAAAGAGAATTCCTCCAAAACTTACATCTGGTTTTCTCTGCGATACAATGACTTTTTATGAACATTATTTCAATTTTACATTAAATTTTGAAAACTGTGATTAAGCACCTGTTAGGTTCCTAATTTTATTTATTTTGCTGTTGCTGTTAAGAACATGCACAGCAAAACATACACTAATTTAACAATTTCTACATATACCACTTAGTGACGTTGATAACATTCTTCAAGTCGTTCAACCATTCTTACCCTTCCTTTCTGAGCTGTTACTTCCTCATTAACATACATTCACTATCCCCTAAGTTTCCCATCCAATGTTGCAACTTGCTGTTGCCAATTCAGTCCGATATGAATAGTTCTTAGAAGAACATAATGCTCAAGGCTGACATTTCATACTAGTTAAGCTAAATTTTTTATTTTAAGAAGACTTGTGGGGCATTTCTGGTTTAAGTATTAAAGAGTTTCTCAGCAAAATAGTTCCAGGGGTTTATCCAACCTTCATGGCTCCAGGAAGTCTGCAGTCCATAAGAATGTGAAATTTTGTTCTTCATATTCCCCCTTTTGATCAGGATTCTGCTATAGAACTTTTTTTTAATAATTTTTCTTGTGCTTTAAGTGAAAGTTTACAAATCAAGTCAGTCTGTCACATATAAGCTTATATACACCTTACTCTATGCTCCCACTTACTCTCCCCCTAATGAGTCACCCCGCTTCCTCCTTCCAGTCTCTCCTTTCGTGACGATTTTGCCAGTTTCTAGCCCTCTCTACCCTCCTATATCCCCTCCAGACAGGAGATGACAACACAGTCTCAAGTGTCCACCTGATACATGTAGCTCACTCTTCGTCAGCATCTCTCTCCAACCCATTGTCCAGTCCCTTCCATGTCTGATGAGTTGTCTTCGGGAATGGTTCCTGTCCTGGGCCAACAGAAGGTTTGGGGACCATGACTGCCGGGATTCCTCTAGTCTCAGTCAGACCATTAAGTCTGGTCTTTTTATGAGAATTTGGGGTCTGCATCCCACTGATCTTCTGTTCCCTCAGGGGTTCTCTATTGTGCTCCCTGTCAGGGCAGTCATTGGTTGTGGCCGAGCACCATCTACTTCTTCTGGTCTCAGGATGATGTAAGTCTCTGGTTCATGTGGTCCTTTCTGTCTCTTGGGCTCATAGTTATCGTGTGACCTTGGTGTTCTCCATTCTCCTTTGATCCAGGTGGGTTGAGACCAATTGATGCATCTTAGATGGCCGCTTGTTAGCATTTAAGACCCCAGATGCCACATTTCAAAGTGGGATGCAGAATCTTTTCATAATAGAATTATTTTGCCAATTGATTTAGAAGTCCCCTTAAGCCATAGTCCCCAAACCCCCGCCCTTGCTCTGCTGACCTTTGAAGCATTCAGTTTATCCTGGAAACTTCTTTGCTTTTGGTCCAGTCCAGTTGAGCTGACCTTCCCTGTATTGAGTATTGTCCTTCCCTTCACCTAAAGTAGTTCTTATCTACTAACTACTCAGTAAATAACCCTCTCCCACCCTCCCTCCCTCCCCTCCTCGTAACCACAAAAGTATGTGTTCTTCTCAGTTTATACTATTTCTCAAGGTCTTATAATAGTGGTCTTATACAATATTTGTCCTTTTGCCTCTGACTAATTTCACTCAGCATAATGCCGTCCAGTTTCCTCCATGTTATGAAATGTTTCACAGATTCCTCACTGTTCTTTACCGATGCGTAGTATTCCATTCTGTGAATATACCACAATTTATTTAACCATTCATCCATTGGTGGACACCTTGGTTGCTTCCAGCTTTTTGCTATTGTAAACAGAGCTGCAATAAGCATGGGTGTGCATATATCTGTTGGTGTAAAGGCTCTTATTTCTCTAGGGTATATTCCGAGGAGTGGGATTTCTGGGTTGTATGGTAGTTCTATTTCTAACTTTTTAAGAAAATGCCAGATAGATTTCCAAAGTGGTTGTACCATTTTATATTCCCACCAGCAGTGTGTAAGAGTTCCAATCTCTCCGCAGCCTCTCCAACATTTATTATTTTGTGTTTTTTGGATTAATGCCAGCCTTGTTGGAGTGAGATGGAATCTTATAGTAGTTTTAATTTGCATTTCTCTTCGAGAGCATTTTCTCATGTATCTGTTAGCTGCCTGAATATCTTCTTTAGTGAAGTGCGTGTTCATATCCTCTGCCCACTTTTTGATTGGGTTGTTTGTCTTTTTGTGGTTGAGTTTTAACAGAATCATATAGATTCTAGAGATCAGGTGCTGGTCGGAGATGTCATAGCTGAAAATTCTTTCCCAAAATGTAGGTGGTCTTTTTACTCTTTTGGTGAAGTCTTTAGATAAGCATAGGTGTTTGATATTTAGGAGCTCCCAGTTATCTGGTTTCTCTTTGTCATTTTTGGTAGTGTTTTGTATTCTGTTTATGCCTTGTATTAGGGCTCCTAACGTTGTCCCTATTTTTTCTTCCATGATCTTTACCGTTTTAGTCTTCATGTTTAGGTCTTTGATCCGCTTGGAGTTAGTTTTTGTGCACGGTGGGAGGTATGGGTCCTGTTTCATTTTTTTTTTTTTTTGCAAATGGATATCCAGTTATGCCAGCACCATTTGTTAAAAAGACTCTCTTTTCCCCAATTAACTGACACTTGGCCTTTGTCAAATATCAGCTGCTCATACATGGATGGATTTATATCTGGGTTCTCAATTCTGTTCCATTGGTCTATGTGCCTGTTGTTGTACCAGTACCAGGCTGTTTTGACTACTGTGGCTGTATAATAGGTTCTAAAATCAGGTAGAGTGAGGCCTCCCACTTTCTTCTTCTTTTTCAGTAATGCTTTACTTATCCGGGGCTTCTTTCCCTTCCATATGAAGTCTCTGATTTTTTTCTCCATCACATTAAAAAACGTCATTGGAATTTGGATTGGAAGTGCATTGTACGTATAGATGGCTTTTGGTAGAACAGACATTTTTACTATGTTAAGTCTTCCTATCCATGAGCAAGCTATGTTTTTCCACTTATGTAGGTCCTTTTTAGTTTTTGGCACTAGTACTTTGTAGTTTTCTTTGTATAGGTCTTTTGCACCCTTGGTAAGATTTATTCCTAAGTATTTTATCTTCTTGAGGGCTACTGTGAATGGTATTGATTTGGTGATTTCCTCTTCCATGTTCATTTGTTGATGTAGAGGAATCCAAGTGATTTTTGTATGTTTATCTTATAACCTGAGACTCTGCCAAACTCTTCTATTAGTTTCAGTAGTTTTCTGGAGGATTCCTTAGGGTTTTCTGTGTATAAGATCATGTCATCTGCAAATAGAGATAATTTTACTTCCTCCTTGCCAATCCGGATGCCCTTTATTTCTTTGTCTAGCCTAATTCCTCTGGCTAGGACCTCTAGCACAGTGTTGAATAAGAGCGATGATAAAGGGCATCCTTGTCTGGTTCCCATTCTCAAGGGAAATGCTTTCAGGCGCTCTCCCTTTAGGGTGATGTTGGCTGATGGCTTTGTATATGGTTGTTTTATTATGTTGAGGAATTTTCCTTCAATTCCTATTTTGCTGAGAGTTTTTATCATGAATGGGTGTTGGACTTTGTCAAATGCCTTTTCTGCATCAATTGATAAGATCATGTGGTTTTTGTCTTTTGTTTTATTTATATGGTGGATTACATTAATGGTTTTTCTAATATTAAACCAGCCTTGCATACCTGGTATAAATCCCACTTGGACGTGTTGGCTTATTTTTTTGGTATGTTGTTGAATTCTGTTGGCTAGAATTTTGTTGAGGATTTTTGCATCTATGTTCATGAGGGATATAGGTCTGTAGTTTTCTTTTTTGTGGTGTCTTTACCTGGTTTTGGTATCAGGGATATGATGGCTTCATAGAATGAGTTAGGTAGTATTCCATCATTTTCTATGCTTTGAAATACCTTTAGTAGTAGTGGTGTTAACTCTTCTCTGAAAGTTTGGTAGAACTCTGCAGTGAAGCCGTCTGGGCCAGGGTTTTTTTTTGTTGGGGGTTTTTTGATTACCTTTTCAATATCTTTTTTTGTTGTGGGTCTATTTAGTTGTACTACTTCCGATTGTGTTAGTTTAGGTAGGTAGTGTTTTTCTAGGAATTTATCCATCTCCTCTAGGTTTCCCAATTTGTTAGAGTACAATTTTTCATAATAAGCTGATATGATTCTTTTAATTTCAGTTGGGTCTGTTGTGATGTGGCCCATCTCGTTTCTTATTTGGGTTATTTGTTTCCTTTCCTGTATTTCTTTAGTCAGTCTGGCCAATGGTTTATGAATTTTGTTAATTTTTTCAAAGAACCAGGTTTTGGCTTTGTCAATTCTTTCAATTGTTTTTCTGTTCTCTAATTCATTTAGTTCAGCTCTAATTTTTATTATTTGTTTTCTTCCAGTGCCTGATGGATTCTTTTGTTGCTTACTTTCTATTTGTTCAAGTTGTAGGGACAGTTCTCTGATTTTGGCTCTTTCTTCCTTGTGTATGTGTGCATTTATCGATATAAATTGACCTCTGAGCACTGCTTTTGCTGTGTCCCAGAGGTTTTGATAGGAAGTGTTTTCATTCTCGTTGCATTCTATGATTTTCCTTATTCCCTCCTTAATGTCTTCTATAACCCAGTCTTTTTTTCAGCAGGGTATTTTTCAGTTTCCAAGTATTTGATTTCTTTTCCCTAATTTTTCTGTTATTGACTTCCACTTTTATGGCTTTGTGGTCTGAGAAGATGCTTTGTAATATTTTGATGTTTTGGATTCTGCAAAGGTTTGTTTTATGACCTAATATGTGGTCTATTCTAGAGAATGTTCCATGTGCGCTAGAAAAAAAAGTATACTTTGCAGCAGTTGGGTGGAGGGTTCTGTATAAGTCTATGAGGTCAAGTTGGTTGATTGTAGCAATTAGGTCTTCCGTGTCTCTGTTGAGCTTCTTACTGGAAGTCCTATCCTTCTCCGAAAGTGGTGTGTTGAAGTCTCCTACTATAATTGTGGAGGTGTCTATCTCACTTTTCAGTTCTGTTAAAGTTTGTTTTATTTATCTTGCAGCCCTGTCACTGAGTGCATAAATATTTAATATGGTTATATCTTCCTGGTTAATTGTCCCTTTAATCATTATGTAGTGTCCTTCTTTATCCTTTGTGGTGGATTTAACTTTAAAGTCTATTTTGTCAGAAATTAATATTGCTACTCCTCTTCTTTTTTGCTTGTTGTTTGGTTGATATATATTTTTTTCCATCCTTTGAGTTTTAGTTTGTTTGTGTCTCTAAGTCTAAGGTGTGTCTCTTGTAGGCAGCATAGAGACGGATCGTGTTTCTTTATCCAGTCTGAGACTCTCTGTCTCTTTATTGGTGCATTTAGTCCATTTACATTCAGCGTAATTATAGATAAGTATGTGTTTAATGTTGTCATTTTGATGCCTTTTTGTGTGTTGTTGACAATTTCATTTTTCCACTTACTTTTTTGTGCTGAGACGTTTTTCTTTCTAAATTGTGTGTTGCTCATTTTCTTAGTAGTTGAATTTATGTTGCTGAGTCTTTATGTTTTTCTTGGTTTTTATTTTGACTTATGGAGTCGTTATACCTATTTGTGGTTACCTTAATATTTACCTCTATTTTTCTAAGTAAAAACCTAACTTGTATTGTCCTATATCGCCTTGTTTCCCTCTCCGTATGGCAGTTCTATGCCTTCTGTATTTAGTCCCTCTTTTTGATTATTGTAATCTTTTACATATTGACTTCAATGATTCCCTGTTTTGAGCATTTTTGCTTTTTAAAATTAATCTTAATTTGCTTTTGTGATTTCCCTCTTTGAGTTGATATCAGGATGTTCAGTTCTGTGAACTTTTGTTGTGCTGGTATCTGATATTATTGATTTTCTGACCAAACAATTTCCTTTAGTATTTCTTGTAGCTTTGCTTTGGTTTTTGCAAATTCTCTAAGCTTGTGTTTATCTGTAAAAGTTTTAATTTTGCCTTCATATTTGAGAGAGAGTTTTGCTGGATATATGATCCTTGGCTGGCAGTTTTTCTCCTTCAGTGCTCTATATATGTCATCCCATTGCCTTCTTGACTGCATGGTTTCTGCTGAGTAATCTGAACTTATTCTTATTGATTCTCCTTTGTAGGAGACCTTTCTTTTTCCCCTGGCTGCTTTTAAAATTTTCTCTTTATCTTTGGTGTTGGCAAATTTGATGATAATATGTCTTGGTGATTTTCTTTTTGGATCAATCTTATATGGGGTTCGATGAGCATCTCGGATAGATATCCTTTCGTCTTTCATGATGTCAGGGAAGTTTTCTGCCAAGAGATCTTCAACTATTCTCTCTGTATTTTCTGTTATCCCTCCCTGTTCTGGGACTCCAATCACATGTAGGTTATTCTTCTTGATAGAGTCCCACATGATTATTAGGGTTTCTTCATTTTTTTTAATTCTTTTATCTGATTTTTTTTCAGCTATATTTATGTCAATTCCCTTGTCCTCCAGATCTCCCACTCTGCATTCCAATTGCTCAATTCTGCTTCTCTGACTTTCTATTGAGTCGTCTAATTCTGTAATTTTACTGTTAATCTTTTGGATTTCTGAATGCTGTCTCTCTATGGATTCTTGCAGCTTCTTAATTTTTCCACTATGCTCTTGAATAATCTTTTTGATTTCTTCAACTGCTTTGTCAATGTGTTCCTTGGCTTTTTCTGTAGATTGCCTTATTTCATTTCTGAGGTCATCTCTGATGTCTTGAAGCATCCTGTAAATTAGTTTTTTATATTCTGCATCTGGCAATTCCAGGATTGTGTCTTTATTTGGGTAAGATTTTGATTCTTTAGTTTGGGGAGTTGTAGAAGCAATCATGGTCTGCTTCTTTGTGTGGTTTGATATCGACTGCTGTCTCTGAGCCATCTCTAAGATATTGTAGTGATTTATTCTATATTTGCTCACTGAGTTTTATCTTGTTTTGTTTTCTTTCAATGTACGTAGATAGGCTACTAGATTGCGCTGTCTTGATTGTTGTAGCCCTTGAATTGCTTATGTCCTATTACCAGCTGGTTTGGGCTGTCACTGGATATATAAGCCTAAGAGTCCATTCACTATTCTTGAGTAGAATCTGATTCTGGGTTATCAAGTGTGTGGTGCAGGGTGTCACCTATCCACCTAGAGAAGTAGTGGTGATAGTTGTGTGCACCAGATTCTAGTAGCAGCAGGGGTTCACACTCCGGGGGTGGGGGGGGCAGGATGCTGACAGGCTTCCCCCAAGTGCCAGTGAAGTAGGTGTGTCTCTATTCCTAAAGCACTTTGGTGGGTGGCCCCCAATGCAAGTACCTCTACAGATTAGTAGGTGTCACCCTCCTTAGACCCGTAAGGCAGGAGGCTAGGTGGTCTGGGGGGAGCTTCAGCCCTCAGTTCCCTGTTGTGGGTCAGTGAGGGCTCTGTCGAATATGCAGAAATATGAGACCTGGGAAACTTGTCTTTCCAGTTATCCACTAAAACAATTACAGTCAGATCCCTATCAGAATTGCCTTTGCATTATAATAGCCACCTTGTTGCCTGTAGGGATGAAAGCCCAAGACTGTGGATCACATATGTTTTTCTGGATCTGGTTCTGTATTTTTAATCCAATTAAGGAAGGATTTTTGGTCTCTGGGTTTTTTGTAGCTGCTTCTCTCAGGCCAGGAGAATGGGTTAGGAAAAGACCAAAAAAAAGGGAAAAACCACAGTGTACTTCACTGTCTGGCTCAGGAAATTCCAATGTTAATGAAGCCACCTGGGAAGGGGATGGGAGGGATCAGATAAATAGGAGAGAGTAGCACCCCAGAATATAGACAAAGTTATTTATCTTGTTTGGTGATGGCTGTTTTATCTGATATTCCCGAGTTGTGTGTAGCCTGTGTGCGTTGGCTGGGTCGAGATTGCCCCCGAGCGTTGGCCCGTGTCCCGTGCTTGTGCTGTCTCAGAAGCCATTGTCGGTTCCTCTGCTCCCAGTCCAAAGCCCAGCGCCAAGGTTCCCCGGCTGGGATGCTGCACTCCAGGCTCCAAAACCTGTTGCTGCCTCCCGGTGACTTCTCCTCCTGTCAGCCGCGTCACTTCGCTGCCTGCGTGCACTGGCTGGGCTTCTCCTGAGGTCACTTCTGGGGGCTAGGGCTGCATCCCATGTTTGTGCCATCTCAGGATGCCGTGCTCAGCTCCCCTGCTTCCAGTCCAAAGCCCGGCACCAAGGTTTCCTGACTGGGACGCTGGGTTCAGGCTCCGAAAGCAGTCATTGCTTCCCCATGGTTGTTCGTTCTCAGTCTCTGTCACTCAGGTCAACTCTTTAGATCTGTGTTTGATGATCAGCGTTCATAGATTGTCATGTATGTGATCAATTCACTTGTTTTTCCAAGTCTTTGTTGCAAGAGGGATCCGAGGTAGCTTCTACCTAGTCAGCCATCTTGGCCCCGCCTCTTCTATAGAATTTTGATCAAAATTTTCAGTAGTGGTAGCTGGGCACAACCCAGTTCTTTTGGTCTCATAGTAAAGGAGGCAATTTTTTATGGAGGCAATTAACCACACATTCCATATCCTCCTCCTGTTCTTTACACACTTTCTTCCTCTGTTGCTCCAGGTAAATAAAGACCGATTGTTATGCTTTGTGTGTCTCAGATGGCCACTTGCAAGGCTTTAAGACCCCAGGTACTACGTAATGAACTAACAGGTAGAACAGAAGCACTAAACATGTTATTTGGCCAATTAACAGAAATACCCCATGAAACTGTGACCCTAAACCTCTTAACCAATGAACCAAATCTCATAAGATTTTGGGTTATGCATAAGCAACTTCAGCAGCTACACTCTTTCTTTTTTATTTTTCTTTTTTTGGTTGCTTTTGTAAATATATCTGTCACACAACTTGCCAATTCAGCTTTTTACAGGTGTACAACTTATTGACAGGATTACCATAATCAGCTATGCAAACCTACTCTTAATCAATGTGATCTTTCCATCACTGTTAACTTGCCCTTTCTGCTTCTCTCCTGGCCTTTTGAGTTGATTACGACTGCGCTTGGTTACCACTAATAAACTTTGTTCTCTATACATTTGGCTTTTCTTGTGTTTTTTATATAAGTGAGGTCAAGCAATATTTGTCCTTTTGTGATTGACTTATTTCACTCAGCATAATGACTCCCAGCACCATCTATATTATAGCATGTATGAAGGCTTTATTTCTCCTAATAGTTGAGTAGAATTTCACTGTATATTTTTTATGTACCACATTTCATTTATCCATTCATCTGTTGATGGGCATTCAGGTTATTTTCATCTTTAGGCTATTGTGAATGACGCTGCAATGAACATTGGTGTACAAGTCTCTGTTTGAGTCTTTTCTTTCAAGTCTATTGTGTATATACCAAGGAACCCTGATGGTGTAGTAGTTAAGCACTTAGCTGCTAACCTAAGTTTGGCATTTCAAAACCACCAGCTGCTCCATGGGAGGAAGATGCAGCAGTCTGCTTTTGTAAAGATTACAGCCTTGGAAACTCTATGGGGCAGTTCTAGTCAGTTATATCAAAATTAACTCAAAGACAATTTTTTTTGGGGGGAGGGAAGGTTTTGGGGTATTTGCCTAGCAGTGGAATTGCTGATGATCTATAGATTCAATGCAATACTGATCAAAATTCCAACAGCTCCATTTTCAGAAGGGGAAAAACTGACCCTCAACTTTATATGGAATGGTGAAAGGCTCCAAATAGCTAAAGAAATGTTGAAAAAGAAGATCAAAGAGGACTCATATTTTTTTTATTTTAAAACATACTATACAGCTACAGTAATCAAAATAGCCTGTTACTGATATAACAATAGACATATAGATAAATGGAATAGAATTGAGAGTCCAGAAATAAACCTACACATCTATGGTCAACTAATTTTTGACAAGGGTGCTAAGTCCATTTGATGGGGAAAAAAGAGTCTCTTCCATAAATGGTGCTGGGAAAATTGGATTTCGACATGAAGAAAAATGAAACAGGATCCATGTCTCATACCATGCAAATTCAAAATGGATTAAAACCTAAATGTGCAAACTAAAACCCTAAATTTCTTAGAAGAAAAAGCGGGGGCAACACTGTCAGGCCTAGCCTTTAACACTGGATTATCTAATATAATAACAAAAGCACAAACAGCAAAAGGCAAAATAAATAAATGGGACCTCATAAAAATTAAAAGCTTTTGTTCATCAAAAGAATTTACAAAAAAAGTGAAAAGACAAGCTACAGATTAGGAGAATATCTTTGGAAACCAAATATCCAACAAGAATCTAAAACAAGAATATATGTAAATTTTGACCACTTAACAACAAAAAGACAACCCAATGGTAAAATGGACAAAGGACTTGAATAAACATGTCACCAAAGAGGACATTAAAATGGCCACCAAACACATGAAAAGATGCTCAGTGTCATTATTGATCAGAGAGATGTAAATCAAAAGCACAATGAGATACAATTTCATTGCCACTAGGATGGCTCCCACTAGGATGGCTGCCCCACGTTTGTCAGTTTGTTGTATGTGGTAGCTTGTGTATTCCTATGATTCTGGAAACTATGCCACTGGTATTTCAAACACAAGCAGGGTCCCTGTAATGGATTGAACTGTGTCCCCCCAAAATCTGTGTCAACTTAGTTAGGCCATGATTCCCAGTATTGTGTAGTTGTCCTCCATTTTGTGATAGATATAATTTTCCTATATCTTGTAAATCCTGATCTCTGCCTGTGGTTAATGAGGCCAGATTGGATTATGTTGAAGAGGATTAGAGTGGGATGTAACACCCTGGCTAAGTTTACATCCTTGGTCCAATGTAAAGGGAGTTTCTCTGGGGTGTGGCCTAAACCACCTCTTATCTTACAAGAGATAAAAGGAAAGGGAAGCAAGCAGAGAGTTGGGGACTTCATACCACCAAGGAAGCAGCGCCAGGAGCAGAGTGCATCTTTAGACCAAAGGTTCCCGCTCAGAGAAGCTCCTACACCACAGGAAGATTGATGACAAGGGCCTTCCTCCAGACCCCACAGAGAAAGAAAGCTTTCACCTGGAACTGGTGCCCTGAATTTGGACTTCTAGCCTCTTAGACTGTGAGAGAATAAACATCTGATTGTTAAAGCCATCCACTTGTGCTATTTCTGTTAGAACAGTATTAGATGACTAAGATAGTGACCCATGATGGACAGGTTTCAGTTGAGCTCCCAGAGTAAGACAGACTAGGAAGAAGGACCTGGTGGTCTACTTAAAAAAAATGGCCAGTGAAAACCTTATGAATAGCAGCAAAACATTTTCTGGTATAGGTCCAGAAGATGAGCCCCTCAGGTTGGAAGGTAGTCAAAATACAACTGGGGAAGAGCTGCCTTCTCAAATTAGAGTCCACTTTAATGACATGGATGGAGTAAAGCTTTTGGGACCTTCATTTGTTGAGGTGGCATGACTCAAAATGAGAAGAAACAGCTGCAAACATCCCTTAATAGGAACGTGGAATGTACAAAGTATGAATCTAGGAAAATTGGAAGTTGTCAAAAATGAAATGGAATACATAAAGATTGATATTCTAGGCACTAATGAGCTGAAATGGACTGGTATTGGGCCATTTGGAATCAGACAATCATATGATCTGCTATGCCGGAATGACAAACTGAAGAGGAATGGCATCACATTCACTGTCAAAAAGAACATCTCGACATCTATCCTAAAGTACAGTGCTGTCACTGATAGGATTATACCCATAAGCCTACAAGAAAGACCAGTTAATACGACTAATATTCAAATTTATGCACCAATCTCTAAGGCCAAAGAAGAGGAAATTGAAGATTTTTACTAACTTCTGAAGTCTGAAATTAATCAAACATGAAATCAGGATGCAGAGATAATTACTAGTGGTCAGACTGTGAAAGCTGAAAACAAAGAAGAAGGATTGGTAGTTAGAAAATATGGCCTTGGTAATAAAAATGATGCCAGAGATTGCATGATAGAATTTTGAAAGACCAATGAATTCTTCATTATAAATACATTTTTTCAACAATATAATGGCAACTGTACACATGAACCTCGCCAGATGGATTACACAGAAGCTAATCAACTACATCTGTTGAAAGACACAAGGAAAGGCTCAATATCATTAGTCAGAACAAGGCCAGGGGCTGACTGTGGAACAGATCACCAACTGTCACATGCAAGTTGAAGTTGAAGCTGAAGAAAATTAGAGTAAGTCCACAAAAGCCAAAATATGACATTGACTATACCACATTTGAGTAGATTTAGAGACAATCTCAAGAATAGATTCGATGCATTCAACACTCATAATGGAATACCAGACCAATATGGAATGGTATCAAGGACATCATACATGAAGAAAGCAAAAAGCCATTAGAAAGACAGGAAAAGAAAGAAAATCTAAAATGGATGTTGGAATTGACTCTGAAAATTGCTCTTGAATGTTAAGCAGCTAAAGCAAACTGAAGAAATGATGAAGTAAAATAGCTGAACAGAAGATTTCAAAGGGCAGGTTGAGAAGACAAAGTAAAGTAGTATTGAAATGTGCAAAGACCTGGAGTGACAAAGTCAAAAGGGAAGAATGCATTCAGTACTTCTCAAGCTGAAGAACTGAAGAAAAAATTCAGGTTTCAAGTTGCAATAATGAAGCATTCTATGGATAAATTATTAAATGACACAGGAAGCATCAAAAGAAGATGAAAGGAATATACAGAGTCATTATACCAAAAAGAATTGGTCAACATTGAGTGATTTCAGGAGATAGCATATGGTCGAGAACTAATGGTACTGAAGGAAGAAGTCCAAGCTGCACCGAAGAAAATGGCAAAAAACAAGGCTCCAGGAATTGACAGAATGCCAACTGAGATGTTTCAACAAAGGAATGCAGCATTGGAGGTGCTCACTTGTCTATGCCAAGAAATTTGGAAGACAGCTTCCTGGCCAACCAGTTGGAAGATATCCGTATTTGTTCCCATTCTAAAGAAAGCTCATCCAACAGAATGGGGAAATCATCAAACAATATCATTAATAACACACACAAGTAAAATTTTCCTGAAGGCCATTCAAAAGTGGTTGCAACAGCACATCGACAGGGAACTGCCAGAAATTCAGGCCATATTCAGAAGAGCATGGGACAATGGATATCATTGCTGATGTCAGATGGATCTAGGCTGAAAGCAGAGAATACCAGAAAGATGTTTACCTGTGTTTCATTAACTATACAAAGGCATTCAACAGTGTGGATCATAACAAATTATGGATAAGACTGTGAAGAATGTGAATTCCAGAACACTTAATTGTTCTGTTGAGGAACCTGTACCTAGACCAAGAGGCAATCAGTCATTTGAATAGAATCAAGGGAACACTTCATAGTTTAAAGTCAGGAAAGGTGTGTGTCAGGGTTGTATTCTTTCACTCTACATATTCAATCTGTATGCTGAGCAAATAATCCGAGAAGCTGGACTGTATGAAGAAGAACCATCAGGATTGGGGGAAGACTCATTAACAACCTGTAATATGCAGATGACACAACTTTGCTTGCTGAGAGTGAAGGGAACTTGAAGCACTTACTGTTGAAGATCAAAGACTACAGATTTCAGTATGGATGCACCTCAACACAAAGAAAACAAAAATCCTCACAACTGGACCAATAAGCAACATCATGATAAACAGAGAAAATATTGAAGTTTTCAGGGATTTCATTTTACCTGGATCCACAATAAATATCCATGGAAAGAACAGTGAAGAAATCAAATGATGTATTGCATTGGGCAAATCTGCTTCAAAGACATCTTCAAAGTGTTAAAAAGCAAAGATGTCACTTTGAGGACTGAGGGGTACTTGATGCAGCCCATGGTATTTTCAATTGCCTCATATGCATGTGAGGGCTGGACAATGAATAAGGAAGAACGAAGAATTGATGCCTTAGAATTATGGTGTTAGTGAAGAATATTTAGTTTACCATGGACTGCCAGTAGAAAGAACAAATCTGTCTTGGAAGAAATACAGCCAGAATGCTCCTTAGAAGGATATAATTTGGACATCATCAGGAGAAACCAGTCCCTGAGAAAACCTCATACTTGGTAAAGTATGGGTCAGCAAAAGAGAAGAAGACTCCTAACAAGATGGACTGACAATGGCTGCAACAATGGCCTCAAGCATAACAATGGTTGTGAGTATGGTGCAGGACTGGACAGTATTTCGTCCTGTTGCATATAGGGTCACTATGAGTTGGAACTGACTCAACAGCACCTAACAATAACAACAGGATGACTAGATTAAACAGACTTTAAACAAAAAAGCAAAAAAACAGAAAATGACTAATATTGGCAAGGATAGGGGGAAATTGGAACCCTAACTCATTGTTGTTGGGAATGCAAAATGGTATAGCTGTTGTGGAAAACAGTGTGACATTTCCTCAAAAAAACTGAAAATAGATTTCCTACTGTTTTTATTTGATTTTCAAATTCAAATCATTCTATTGTGTTATATTTTAACTTATTCCATTCACTTGGTTAATTCATTGTTTTTGTTAGGTGCTATTAATTTGTTTCCTACTCCTAGCAACCGTATTTATGCTGGAATGAAACACTGCTTGGTCCTGTGCCATCTTCACAATCATTGCTATCTTTGAGCCCACTGTTGCAGCCACTGTGTCAGTCCATCCCAGTGAGGATCTTCCTCTTTTTCTCTGACCCTCAACTTTACCAAGCATGATGTCCTTCTCCAGGGACTGCACCCTCCTGATTATATGTCCAAAGTATGGGAGACAAATTCTCACCTTCCTCACTTCTAAAGAGCATTCTGGCTGTACTTCTTCCAAGATGGATTTGTACATTCTTCTGGCAGTCCATGATATATTCAATAGTCTTCATCATCACTGTCTTAGGCTGGGTTCTCTAGAGATGCAAAACCAGTAAAGCATATAAATATGTATATAGAGAGATTTATATCAAGGAAACAGCTCACATGATTGTAGAGGAGGCTGGAACATCCCAAGTCCTTGGATCAGGATAGAGGCCTCTCCAGATTCACATAGCTACAGAGGCTCGTGAACCCAAGATCAGCTCCAGCACACAGGCTGTGACGGTCGACAAATCCCAAGATTGGCAGGCAAGACTGCAAAGCTACTCCTGATCACAAAGCTGCAGGGGCTAGTGAACCCAAGACCAGTAGGTTGGGGAGCAGGACTCTTGTTCACAGGCTGTGAAGATGGCGAATCCCAAGATTGGCAGGTAAGCCGCTAGCTCAAGTCCCAAGAACTGGAGGTCAGAAGACAAAAGGCAGCTGCAGGGTCCAAAACAAGCCAAAAACCTTGGCAAGGCGAGCAGGAAAGAAGTAGGTGGCAGAGGACAGAGAGATGAAGGCTGAGGTGGTGGTGAGCCTCCACAGGCTCTGCCCCTACTGGTACCACTCAGTAGATTCCATCAAGAGGTGTGATCACATACCATATTTCAACAGGGAAGTGATCACAACATTATACAACTGCCAAAACACTGAGAATCATGGCCCAGCCAAGTTGACACACAATCTTAACCATCGCAAACACCATAATTCAAATGCATTGATTCTTCTTTACCACTCCTTATTCATTGTCCAGCTTTCGCATGCCTATGAGGCGATTGAAAATACCATGGCTTGGGTCAGGCATACCCTTGTCCTCAAAGTGACATCTTTGCTTTTTAGCACTTTAAAGAGATCTTCTCCAGCAGATTTGCCCAATGCAATACATCATTTGATTTCTTGACTTCTGTTTCCATGGGGATTTATTGTGAATCCAAGTAAAATGAAATCCTTGACAACTTCAATACTAATTTGTAGCTTTGCTATTCTATTGTTTGATCCAATAAAGCACATAAGGTGGTAATAAATAGTTCATGTTGAACAAACTCAGAGGTCCAACCAGTCCAAAAATTTGGACTATACAGAACATTCAAATGACCTCTTATTATTTCACAATTTTTTTTCCTAGACCATACTTCGTTATTTAGTTGATTCAGGTTAAATAAGTACAAATATATTGTTTATTAAGTACAGTAATTCATAAAGTAAACACAATATTGTACTTATTTCATTAAAATTTATTATGACATGGCATATGAGTCATGGGAGAATACCATATAATGATACCAAAAATGCCAAGAAATAGAAGTTAGTAGATTTAAACATATCCATGTCTTTTTAAAAGCAAAATCGTGGTATATTACTCTCAACGTTAAGTAAATTAAACCACATTTTAAAACAATAATTTGTCCTCCATTAACTCATTTTTTCTATAGTATCCATATCTGGTCATTATGTACATGAAGTTACTCTGAATTACTGAAAAATTAAATTTATCTGTGTCACAGGTACTACTTCTAGTTAGATAGCTATCGAGGATAGTGTCCCAGGACACATGACATATGACACATATATACTTAGCTCTGCTGCTTATCATATCTGGATATGGAAAGTCATAAAAATACATTACATATTCTGCCTGACTGTATGTGCTGTCAGGATATACCTTTGCATTCTATTTTTCATACTTAACTCAATTAAACACTACTGGTAAAAAACCTGATAGGCTTTCCTTTTTGAATTTTAATTTTCTAGTATTTCTGTAAGAAAGCAATAGCAGTTAAACCCTCTTCGCACGCAAATAAGGTCTCTGATGATCAAGTTGACCTTCTTGGCTTAATTAACTCAAAATCTAAGCTGTCCACATTTTAAAACTATCTTAAATTATACAGGATATAGCTACTCTTTTACGTTGGATCTTGTTTTACTTTTAATTTAAATTACATTATATTTGAATAGTACAATGATGGCTATTCCACAGGAAAAAGGTAACTAAAATATTACCAAATTATGAATACTTTTTCTAAAGTATATTTAAAGTACATTGTAAATACAACTTATATTATTAACATATGATCCTATTCCATATTTTCATGTGCATGCTAGATCTCTTATTTCACCTGTGTATTAAGAAGCTTAAGAGCTAGACTCCTTTAAGATAGGGTTAAATTTCCCTCAACTTCAATCGTATTTCTTCTACTGACTGTAATACTTCACTTTGGCCAGATAATGTCTTCAAATAGGACGTTACTGCTTCATCTCAATCTGTTTTTTACAGTGCAGGAGATATGAATGGATGTCACCATAAGTGCATTTTCTCAGAAGAGAATAAGTTTTTAAAGAGGTGAATAAGTTTTTAAAGAGGTATATAAGGAATCACCAAATTAATTTTTTAAAAACCTGTATTTGCAATGCCTTTTCATTTAGGCGCAGAGCCTTAGTTTCCACTATCTTCCATTCGATCAAGTGTGTAGTGCTTGGGAGAAAACAAATATAAGAAGTTTTAATTTTTATTATAAATACTAACGGCAACAACAAGATGGTAGCTACTACCCTTGACTTAATGCTTGCCAAATGGTAATGACACTTACCTCTGCCCAAAAGTACCACAAGATAAAGTAGGAGTGATAGAAGTGGCTATATTATCTCATCATTTTATCTTAATGTTTCTCATGTGCATAAAAAACATTGTTAGTGCAGTACAGGAGTTTTAAACATACGAAAGTATTATCAATTCATCATTTTTTTCACAAAACTTGCACACCTTGGAGTACAATCAGAGACGAGGAGATTCACTAAACATGTGGAAAGCCCATTTCCAGGGCTTCGATGACAAAAATCTAAAAGCAAATTACTTTAAAATTATGTCCAAACTGCATACTAACCACATACAGAATAAAAGGTGTGAAATCATCTGGCGTGGCTCCACAGAAACTTTTCTACTGACGTGGGATTTCAGAAGGGAGTGTAAATCAGTTAACAGAAGTAGCATGTGAGAGAGGAAGATGGGGAAAAGGAAGCAAGACTTTCTGTTTTCCAAATCTTTTGCATTAAGTCTGTATTCCTTTTTGAAAAAAGTAAAATAAGCTTTTACGTTACAACTGTTTGAGATTTATAATAAAAATTGCATGATGATAGTACAAAGTTATCATATGCTACACATTAATTTTCCCCTTTTGGTATGGAACTTTTATTACAATTAATTAACTAATTTTGATACATTATGATTAACTAAAATCCATACTTTATTCAGATTTCCTTAGTTTTTACTTAACATTCTTAATGTCCTTTTTCTGTTCTAGAACCCCATCCACGTTATAACATTACATTTAGTACTCTTGTCCCATTAGGCTCCTCTTGACTGTTGCAGTTTCTCACACTTTCCTTGTTTTTGATGACTTTGACAGTTTTGAGAAATACTGGTCAGTTATTTTGTAGAATGCCCTCCAATTGAGATTGATCTGGTTTTTTCTCATGATTAACCTGGGGTTATGATTTTGGGAAAGAGAGAAGTGCCATTTTCATCGCATCATATCAAGGGTACATACTATCAACATGACTCATCACTGTTGAGGTGGACTTTGATCACCTGAGGACTCAGGTAGTGTTGGTCTGGTTTCTCTACTCTAAAGTTACTTTTCTCCTCTTTCCATACTGTAATCTTTAGAAGACTGTCACTAAGCGCAGCCCACGCTTAAAGAGTTGGGAGTTATACCACACCAACTTGAGGGAGTGCATTTGCATAAATTATTCAGAATTCTTCTGCACAGGAGAGTTGTATATTATCCTCCATTTATTTATTTATTCATTGTTTATTTATCCAATCACTTATTTTATCAGCATGGGCTCACAGTATGGACTCATGGATGGAGCCCTGCTGGTGCAGTGGTTAAGAGCTACAGCTGCTAACCAAAAGGTTGGCGGTTTGAATTCATCAGCCACTCCTGGAAATGCTATGGAGCAGTTCTAGCCTGCCTTATAGGGTCACTTTGAGTCAGAATCAGCTCAACGGCAATGGGTTTGATTTGGTGTTTTTGGTTGGACTCATGATTATTTATTTTATATTTTGGGATATAATCTAAAGTTACTTTATTTTGTTGCTCCAATTATTCCAGCTTTGACCTTTGGGTACGCTTACAGTTGCCTCCTGTGTCCCTTTGATATACTCCTATTCTTTTTTTTTTTCTTTGAATACTTCCTGAGTTTCTGGCATACTACAAAATGCTTTAGGCTCATCTTTTATATTCCTTGTCCAGGCCTTATATTAGCTATTTACCCTAGGAACTCTGGTTCTTTTTATTGGAGAATGGCATTAGAAACAAAGATTTGGGTTCTAGGTATGCTCATTGCTACTGGGGTGTCTTTGCTTCTAGGCCCTCTCAGCTAAAAGAGCAAGGAAATACATGCATGTATACTAGCTGTGTATATACACAAATCTAAATATTTATACATGTAACCATCTGTTTCTACATTAAACTGAACATGGATAGTGACATCTCTCAACTTTAATCCAGTATCACATAGATCATTCTAGCCTACTTTTCCCACTTGCTTGCCTGTATGTGCTCACTCCAACAGTGAGAAACTTGGCTCCCAGCATCCACTACCCTTTTACTTACTTGTTTAATTCCAGTATACCTATATATAGTAGTATCAGAGTTGTTAATTTGTACTCACATGAGAAACAGCATTATCAATTAGCATTCTTTTTTTTTATTATTCAATTCTTTAGTACAGTTCTTTTTAACATTTTTAAGTCATCACCTTTTTCCTTATCTTTTTCAATGAGGTTATTTCATACATTTATAATACAATTAGATTCTTTTGTCACAGTCTGCTTTCCAACCTGGGATCTCTGACTTCCTCAGTGATTTTTCTTTTTTTGTAGTTAGCATAGAAAGGTTTAATCTTTGTACTATGAAGTTCTATGGATTTGATCAATGCATAATGTCATGTATCCACCATTACAGCATGATATAGAATAGTTTAACGCTCCAAAATACTCAGTATGCTTTACCTATTCAACTATTTTTCTTCCCCAAATCCCTGGAAATTTCTGATCTGATTGCCATCTCTTCAGCTTTGCATTTTCCAGAATGCCACATAAATGGAATTATACTTTATGTGATTTTTCAGTATGCCTTCTTTCACTTAGCAATATGTATTTAATATCCATCCTTTTTCTTGTAACTTGATATCACATTTCTTTTTATAACTTAATAGTACTACATTTTATGAATGTGCACATTAAGGGACCAACAATAAGACTGACAGGTAATTCTTCACAGAAATTATGAAAGTCAGAAGGAATTGAAATTGCAACTTTAAATCTATGAAAGAAAATAAAGGCCAACCTAGAATTCTATATCCAAATAAAATGTTCTTCAAACATTAATTATTATTTCAATATAGAAACATTTTCTGACCACTTATCAATGTTCAAAAATAGGCAAAATGAATCTTTGTAATAAAGCTCAGAATACTGATGGAGCAGATGTTGCTGATGTCTCATTCCATATCATCTCAGTCTATCTGAGTTCACTCATGCTGAAGTGTCCATCCTCTGTCTTTCTCTTCATCTCTATGTGAGAGAGCAGCAGGAGAGCTTGTTTGGCTTACATAGACTCAATCTAGAAATGTATGCACAAGGGGGAAAGCCTCAACAATTCAGGGGGAGAAGTCAATACATAAATGGAGCCTCCGTGTCATCCAGCGGGCCAAGTCTGAGAAATGTTCCACGTGGTGTCTCCAAGGGTTCATAGCTAGATTGAGCCTTAGTTGTCCACAGATGTAATCTATTCCTTAGTGCACATTTTATTCATCTCCCTCTTTCTTATTTCACTTCTCCCACTCTCTTACTTATGAATCTTGGAATTTCCTTTCAAATAAACCACCTGCACCCAAACCCTCATTTTACAGCCTTCTTTTGAGAGACTCAGACTAAGATAGTGGTTGCCTTTTGACTTGGTAATAACTAGTGGCTTAGTTATCTAATACTGCTACAACAGAAATACCACAAGTGAGTAGTTTTAGCAAATAGAAATTTATTTTCTCACAGTTTAGGAGGCTACAAATCCAAACTCAGGATGCTGCCTCTAGGGAAAGGCATTCACTCTCTGTCACCTCTGGAGGAAGATCCTTTTTCCACGGTGATCTTCATGTACCTTGGCATCTATCTTCCCCCATCTCTACTTGCTTGCTTGGTTGCTTACTCAGTCTGCTCTTTTTATTCTCTAAGGAGACTAACTTCAGCCATACCCTACACTAATACTGCCTCATTAATATAGAGAAGAAAACCCATTCCCAGATGGGATTATAACCACAAGATATAGGGGTTAGGATTTACAACACATACTTTGGGGGCACACAGTTCAATCCACAACAACTATGATTGGATGAGGCAAAAGGGAGATTTCTGGGGTGCCAGTAATGTTTTTTGTCTTAATCTGGTTAGGGTTAAAGAAATATGTTCATTTTGAAAAATTCACGGTACCATGTTTGGTGTAACTCAATGAAAGGATTTATGAAAAGTAGTAAATATGTATAAAAATACGTAATGAAAAATGCTCAAATTAAATAATTATGTACAATTATATTAGGTGGGTTTTTTGCATATATTAGGTGTGGATACTTACTGTTTAATGAGAAGCTAATTTGTTCTGTAAACCTTCATCTAAAGTACAGTAATAAAAAAGAAAATTATATTAGGTGATGCTTGGTTCATGATGCATTGCTTTTGGTATTATAGTATTAAAATGATAGCATTTTTTGTTTATTTTGTTATTTCAGTTTTTTTCCCCTAAATCTAAGAATTAAGAAATTATGTACATACACACATAAACACATATAGTTACCTATAGATGGAGAAGAGATTAAAGAGCTATATGAATTATATTTCATATCCAAAGCATTCATTTCAGGTCATATCAAATATTTAATACCAGCTCTTCTTTGGGATTTGTTAGCATATCTTTTTAAACTTGCCTACGGCAGTTACAAGA
Organism: Elephas maximus indicus; assembly: GCF_024166365.1. Lineage (NCBI taxonomy): Eukaryota > Metazoa > Chordata > Mammalia > Proboscidea > Elephantidae > Elephas > Elephas maximus. The sequence goes on from NC_064819.1 coordinate 162,868,444, forward strand.
AGCAATGTAAAAAGTGGTTTTGATTATCATTTTGGATTGTCAACCTTGACAGTTTAGGTGGAATTTGTAGGCATGAAAAAAGAATACACAGAAATTCACACCAATATGCCTTTGTATTTTTCCTGGGGAAGATTCTTGCCCAAAATAACCAAAATTTGTTATTTTTCAGAATAATTAGAGAGTGGGGCTCTTTGGAAGTAGCCTGGGACACAAATGTCTAGTAAAAAACATGTGATCAGTTTGGCTTTATAGGCACCCACTGAGATATTTCAAAAAATCTTTTTGGCAGACCTAAAAGCCAATTCATTTTATTTTATAGCCATGATTGGGAAGAAGAGTAACAACCAAAAAAAAAAACTGACAACAACAACAAAAAAAAACCCACTACTTTTAGTTCTTATTTCTTTGTTATATTATCCAGAAAAGCAAGAAGAGTTTAAATTTAAAAGTAGAAGGAAAAATTAAAACTGTTTAACATGTAGCCTGCTGTTAAGCGGGGGTGGGTGAAGAAAAAAACTAAGTCATTAATTTATGACTTGTGTGTAATCTAAGGGTGAACTTACTTTCTATACCCAGATGGTTTACAGAAGCTACTCAGGGCTGTTTGCCTCCTCTAGGGATAGGCCTGAAAGAAATGGAACTATGAACTTTGTGAATATAGAAATCCAGTCATGTCCCTGAAAGAAGGTTGTTTGTATTCTCTTATCTAATGCCTAACCAATGCTTTAATAATTCGTTAAAATGGGGGTACTAAAGGATGAGATGCTGAAATACTCATTTTGTTTTCATGTGGGTCAGTTTCTGACTAAGCTCTTTCGTGCTCTAGTATTAAGGATGAATAAAATATATTTGTAAGAGAATGATGGTGCCAGGGTAATAGAACTGACGAATGATGCGTTCAGGTTTTTCCTTTTAAAACTCTTTCACAATTTGATTGGAAGCTGAATTTCAAGATTCTTTGTTACTAACACCCATGCATCATAATTGCTGAGACATATTATCATCCATCCTTACG